>NW_024879349.1:32500-103986 GCF_018340385.1 Cyprinus carpio | reverse complement strand
TTTTCACTCACTCTGATTTTTTTCCACCACAATGACACTTTAGGGGCTCCGTAAATTGTGGATGGCCATGGGGATTAACAGAGAATGATCAAACAACATGGTGTATGGTTTAAACGGCGGAGAGGAGTGGTCGCTGGCGTGCGGTGAAGGGCCGAAAAGTGTAAAGAACATGGTGAGACCAGAGCATTTAAATATCCAGTTGCGAACTCTGATCCGCCGCCACGCTGTACACGTGGTTCATGTAGCTCTCAATAGTTACAAACCAATCAGCTGTCAACCAGTATGAATGGTGCTAAGCGGGACGAACAGTAACAACTATATTTGCAGCAATTATCAGTAAATATTGGCGCATATACATTGATTATTAAGTTGACACTTGCATTACATACATATAATAGCATTTTTTTTGTTTTTCTGGGGAGTGGCGTGAAACCGCGGCATTAATCAGTTTTTTGTGTTTAATTTTGGAGGGAAAGTGGGGGCTGCTCCTATAGAGCGTAAAATACATTTACAGCAACGACTATATTACAGCATTTTTTCGGCAAATATTAACGCGTATGCATTGATTTACTATGTTTACTACACATTACAGGTGTGTTCTCTTTTTCTAAATACGATCCATAACATTACTGTTTACTGTTAACGGGATTACATTTCAGTATGGTAACCCTTCATCCTCCCTAAAACTAGGCTAAACCATTCCCTAAACATAAGTGTAATGTTGTATGTCTGCTATACTAATAATTTATATATATATATACACACAAAAACAAAAACAAAAAACAAAAAAAAGAGACAAAGTTGTCCTAAGACGTAATTTGTCTAATAAGAGGTTTTAGGACACTTTCAGTCCACTTTCAAATGTTGATACTAGGTTATATATATATATATATTATATATAATTATTTTTTATATATATACTATATATATATATATATAAAATGCCTTAAAAAAACACACATCCATTACTATAATGTGTTGGTGTGTACTATATAGATATAATACATAAATATATATATTATTATATATATATATATATATATACTACAGTACAGTGGTGGACGAAGTACACAAAATCAGTACTTGAGTAAACGTACAGATACATATAATAAAAAACATAATACTCCAGTAAAAGTAAAAAGTACTGTTTTTTCCTTTTTCAATTTTACTTAAGTGAAAGTACAAAAGTACTCGATTTTTTATGTACTTAAAGTAAAAAAGTACTGATAGATAAGATTTTATTTTGACAATTTTATATAGCGGGCTACTAATTTTGTATTAGCACATATATTTTTTTTTATAATCCTACATTGCTTCAAAATACCTGGATTTCTCAAAATAACCACTATATGGAGTCAAGATAATAGTTTTTGTGTTGGTATGGACTACGCTGACAAGAGTGATGTAGTAATGTTCACGGTGAAGCTTACACTGCGATGTACCTGAGAGAAAACAGACTTGTGACCCTGGACCACAAAAAGCAGTTCATAAGGGTCAATTTCTTGAAATTGAGATTTAGGCATCATCCGATAAGTGATTAAATAAGCTTTCATTGATGTTTTGTTTGTTAGGAAAGGATTATGATCTATTGGAAAATCTGGAATCTGGAGGGTGACAACAAAATCCAAACAACCTGAGGAAAATCACCTTTAAACTTGTCTTTAAATGAATTCTTACCAATGCATATTACTAATCAAAAAATACGTTTTTATATATCTTTACAGCTTGTAGGAAATTTAGAAAATATCTTCATGGAAACATGATCTTTACTTTAATATCCCTAATGATTTTTGCCATAAAAGAAAAATTAATAATCATTTTGACTCATACAAATGTATTTTGGCTATTGCTACAAATATACCCCCAGCATACCCGTTCAGTCACGACTGCTTTGTGCTCCCAGGTCACATTTTGATCATCAGGATTTTCACCAGTAAGAAAAAAAAGTGTTTTAAAATTTGTTGTTTTGCAGAACATCACAGTTATATATGACAGGAGAATAAGGCCCCTGAAGTTAGGAAGAACATTTTCTCAAACCTTGTCTTGGTGTAAAAAACACTACTAGTCCAAATACTCCCAGAGGGCATCACTCCACTTTGATAATTACTGTAGTGACCATGTTCTGAACAGTCCACAGCCTTTCTTTTCCCCCAGATATAATATATCTAGAGTGGTTGAATAAAAATATTTGGATCGTTTATTTTAAAAATAACCTCAACTTAGCACCAGCAAGCTTGTTAGCTAGACAGTTAGCATCAGCTCACCCAATATTTACTTACTTTTTCAGTATGGTTATGAATAAAAAATTTCATATCTGTCTACTTGGGTGGTTAATTCAAACAATATAAACGTTTATACTGCTGATAAACCAATAATAAAACCAGACGTCACAATAGATAAATGCCGTAACTTTTAATACAACTGTTAATGTTCTTATGGCAGCGGGAATTTGAACGTGCATTAGTTATTTTATTTAATCTGTGTTAATTTAATGTTTTGTTTTTTGACCTAGAGGGCACAGATGCTGATGTGTTTGCATTCAAGCATTTTCAGTGGGCTTAAATAGATCCCCCTTTACAGAAGATTTAGTTCACAAACAACTGACAATTTAGACCAGAAATATGATTTTTCAGTTACTATATAATCTCTAAATTCGACATTACGGTAACTTACTTCAGTGTTCATTCAATGTTGGTCTGCTTTCTGGGTTACAGTTGGGAATTGAGTTCACTAGGGGGAGAACTCGCACTAAAACGGTTCATTTGAATCAGTGAGGCTTGTAGACTCGAGAACAGCTGCAATCAGATCATTCTAAGTTCGTGAATGAATCGGTTTTGGGTGCGATTTGCGAAACCGATTTAAAAGGTTCATTGAAAAGAATCAGGTCGGTCTTGAATCAGACACCGCTTCTGATCTCAGAGCACGTGATATATTATAAGGAGTAACGATTATGTTTTATTGAAATGTAGTGAAGTAAAAACGGACGATCTTATGCGTTGGTAATGTACGTGAAGTAAAAGTATAAAGTTACTTAGTAAGATAAAAACTACGCTCCAGTAAAGGTACAGATACTTGAAAAAATGTACTTTAACGTACAGTAACGACTTAAAAGCTACTCCCGTTACGCGTCACCCACCCTGATACAGGGTGTAAAGGTCAAAGTTTGGAAATCATTTACTATTTTTAATGTTTTTGAAAGAAGTCTCTGCCTGCTATATCTATTCTATCTGCCTCAAGCCGATTTATTTGATCAAAATATACAGAAGCTTGTTAGCTGATGGTACTGCTGGACATCTTCCAGATTGACAATGGCAAGAAAGCATGATGTGCCCTTTCATTTCTGCTGCAGTAAAGTTTCGCTTGGGTGAACACTGCTGACCAGTCCTCAATTTCTTTGTGCTTCCTTACAACAGAGCTTGGGCAGCACATCTGCCCTTGTGTCTTGTTGCTGCGTCTCTTGCCACCTCCTTACTTTGCTCCTCCAATTTTTTTGTTTTTTACACAAGTAAACTGGCGCTTCAGCAATGCCCTTGTTAGCTGAGTTTTGGCTGTTCCTCGTACCCATGTTGTGTTAATGTTGATATTACTGTATATATTGTGTGTACTGTGAAAATGTGTAATTTTGATGCTAGTGGAAACGCCATCTTAAATACATTCAATGCAAATAAAACTCCTTGAATTTAATTAATTTTTGTGTCGTTTAACTAATTTTGGACAGGGAAAATAGGAGTTGATCGCGGCTCAATAAGGTATGAATTACATTTACAGTATGTGCTGTATATCTTGTTTCTTGTGTTTCTTCTATACTGGTCATAATTACTAACATCCTTTAAAGTTATGTTAAGGACACATTCACATACATATCTACAGTACAGGGTAAAAAAGTTTGGGACACATCATTACGATTACTCTTCTACCAGTGTTTTGAAAAGGTTATCAGAAGTTTCTTCTGCTCATGCAAGCCTGCATTTATGTGGATCAAAAATAACAGAAAATAAAAACATGTAATATTGTGATATATTATTTCAATTTAAAAATAAATTGTTGTTTTAAATTTATTGATAACTGTGAAATGCATAATTGATTTCTGTGATTGAAAAGCTGCATTTTTAGGATTCATTATCCCACATGATCCTTTAGAAATCATTCTAATATGATGATTCTGTATCACAAAGTTGAACAACAGTTCTGCTGCTTAAATATTTTTTCAGTACAACATGTCAGACTTTCTTAGGATGACTTTGATGAATAAAAAGTAAAAAAAAAAAAAAAAAAAGTCGCTAATGATGTTATTTAAATATAAATATTTTTGTAATAGAACATACTTCACTACTGGTCAGTAATTTGGGGGCAGGAATCTTTTTTCTTTCTTTTTTTAATATAAATCAATACTTCTGTATCAGCAAGGTGAGTGTTAAATTCTGATTAAAATTGATAGTAACAGATCAAATAATATTATTAGAATATATGATTATTAGAAATGTGATTTTTTGTTTTTATTTTTTTTTTATAAAAGCAGTTCTTTTTAACCTTTTATTCATAAAATAGATTAGACAGCAGAAACTGTGTTCCAAGAACACTCATAATAAATTCAAGAATATTTGAATGATTTTCTTAATTGATCATGTGAGAGACTGGATGTTACATGTGACCACTGCAGGCTGAGTAATGATGCTGAAAATTCAGCTTTGCGTCACAGCGAATAACTTTTTTTTTTTAAAGTATATTCAAATAGGAAAAACTATTATTTACAGTTGTAATAATATTTCACATATTCCTACTGTTTTTTTTTTCTGTAGTTTTTGATCAAATAAATGCCAGGCTTGATTGAGCATGAAGAGACCCTTCTTTCAGACAAACATTAAAAATAGTAATGTTTCCAAACTTTTGACCTGTACTGTACATGCACAACAAGTGAATATCAATTAAGTGATTAAATATTCCAAGATTTGTGAGGGTTGCCAAAGTGCAGCTTAAGCACAATGATGACAATCCTCGAAGGAAATCACAGTGTTTTACTGAAGCTGAAAGAGTTCAAGCCAGGTGTAGCATTTGTCATGGCCGTCACAAGAGGCCTTCGATTTAGTCCGGCAAATATGAGGAGCTGTTCCGAACTAGGGACCAGTGCTCCTTTATGGATCCAAATGCCATGATATGTGCTGCGAGGAGAGAAGGGTAGGCTCTTGGACAGCAGGCTTCCTTCATGCCATGATCTGCAAAAAAAAAAAAAAAAAAAAAAAAAAAAAAAAAAAAACACATACATCATGCTGAGTTTAAGAATTGCAGCAAAGCAGATCTGTGCTAATAGAAAAAAAGCTGTCTGATGATGGTCATCTTGGAAGCAAAAGCCAGACAAAAAAGGTCAAAAATGAACCAGTAAAGACAATAAGATCCAAACCTACAACAAGCAGGCCCCACCCCACAAACCTTGCTTGTTGCCATGGAGGAGTTTGGCCTGACCTTTGCTCCTACAACTGTCCCCCACACCCAGCAAGTCTTCAGCATCAATGGGTATGGAGGGTCTATTTTGCCTGTTTTCTGGTATTCTCCTTGTCTTATGTTTATACAAGTTTTATTGATTTGATGTGTTATTCATATATTAGTCCAACATATCTGCTTAATTTTGAGAAAGATGTGACTGTTTGTGTGGTAAACTCTTGCAGTTGACAATAATTTTCTGACTAATTATAGGAGAAAATATTATCTTCTATCTTACACTTACAGCCTCACCATCACCCCCACCAGCTTCAGCACCCACTGTTCAAATTTGAAAACCAGCTTCATTATCACTCCATTGCTTACAGGAACCACAAGCTCCCCCAGCCTGGCCACTGCTCCCACTCCCCACCGATAATCCATCCTGTTGAAAACAAACAAAAACAAACACACACATACAGTGAGGCTTACAGTGTATGGCTTTGCAAATTAATCCCACCTGTTCGACGCTGGAACTTCAATTACTGACAATACTTTATCTAAGTTTAAGTCTTGGTTTAGACTGTGTGTTTTTCACCTCCTAAAAGAGAGAAAAAAAGTGAAATAAAAATTTTGAAATGTCATCCAAAAATACTTAATATTTACAAAGATGTATTCTAGTTTCATGTGTATAACTTCAATGACTAAATTAACCAAGGAACAACCTTGCTAGATACAAGCTTAGCCATGTTATCTAGTTGAGGTAGCAAAAATAAATAAAAAACAAAAAATTCTAGTAAAAGCTAGCTAAAGTTAATTGTAAATCAGGTGTACTAATACGGTCGCAAAACAAGTGTTAATCACTTCAACCAACAAATCTAACAAACCGACGATATTAAACGTTGTATGCCAACGAACTTGAAAATTTGAGGTAAATGTAGCCCAATATCAGATTACGGTAGCTAATATTAGTTAAGTGTTTGTTACCTAAGCTAGCAGTAATTAAGAGTCTACCTACCTCCAATAAACATTAATAAAGCTGGCTACATAAAATACATCTATTATATAGATTCATTGAGGAGGTCGGAATGCAATGCGTTCAAATGTCGAAAATACAGTAATTTCATCAATTTACCAGCGAGCGTACTTCAGAAAACATTGAAAATGTGTGAAGTTCAGCGCTGGAACTATCAGTGTTTGGAACTATTGGCTGCTCCACGACACGCGTTACTTCCGCATTCTAAATTTCCTATGGCATTCTCGCAACTCTGTTTTTTCAACGGCTCTGGGTTAGTCTACGTTACACATGAAGTATCGAAGGGAACAACAGGTGCGATTCGCTGCAGAGAGTGGCCACCTTTGCTGGTGACAGAGCAGCCTGCCCGTTTAAACACTGCCCTAAAATTTAAATAAAATGTTTAGTACTGGAGCAACAGGATTAAAGTAGGCTAACTCTGTCTTTAAAAATTAAATAAAAAACAAAAATATAAGTCTGTTTATTTAAAAAAATGAAAGTTTTGTGTTTTAAAATTCAGTTGGTGCAACCCCTATTCGACTGATCGGATTTACGGTTCGCCTAACAGACCACTGAAACTTCCAAAAATCTTATAAACTTACAATCACAGAATGGTTCATATGAGCCAGGTCAAACTCTACAACTGTCAAAATATATATTATATATATATATATATTATATATATATATATATATATATTAATATATTTATTTATTTATATTTATGTATATGTTATTATTATTATTATTATTATTATTATTATTATTATTATTATTTTACAGGTAGTGATTGTGCTCAGTGAAAACTGTACCGAAAGAGATGGTCTCATGAGTCATGTGGAAAGAGAGTGAGATCAGAGGCACTCCCTCAAACTGATTGGACTGCTATATTAAGAACTCACAGCGAGCTTATAAAGTCGGTACTGACACATCTTGGTTTCATGTTTAACCCTGCTGCTGTAAGCGTTATTTCGCTACTCTCAGGTCGTCACTTGATGGCGTGTATTCGTAAAAAAGCTGGTGGTGGTTGGGGACTGGGGGCATGTGGGGAAGACTTGTCTGTTAATCGTTTTTAGCAAAGATGAATTTCCAGAGGTTTACGTGCCCACCGTTTTTGAAAACTACGTCGCAGACATTGAAGTGGACTCCAAACGAGTTCAGCTAGCTTTATGGGACACTGCGGGGGCAGGAGGACTACGACCGACTGAGACCCTTATCCTATCCGGACACCGATGTCATCCTGATGTGCTTCTCTGTGGATAGCCCAGACTCTCTGGAAAACATTCCAGAAAAGTGGGTGCCGGAAGTGAAACACTTCTGTCCAAATGTGCCCATAATTTTGGTGGCGAATAAGAAAGATTTGCGGAGCGATGACAATGTGAGAAGTGAACTGTCGAGAATAAAACAGGAGCCAGTGAGAACGGAGGACGGACGCGCCATGGCTGCTCGCATCGGAGCGCACGACTACATAGAGTGCTCTGCCAAAACGAAAGAGGGGGTTCGGGAAGTATTTGAGACCGCTACTCGAGCATCCTTACAGAAGAGACCAAGGTCACCCGCTGGCTGTTTGAACTGTTGCCGAATGATGTGAAAAACAACACAAACCTATGACACAAAGGACACCCTCCTCGAAAGGATTGCTTTTTTGGGGTATGCAAACAGCAGAAATGACTTTTTGCTCATAGAAACACACTGTGCTTGTATTCATTGTGAGGTCAATATTTCAAAGCAATCTAAAGTCATATGATCCACTCTAAAAGACATCCTGGCTGGCCACTGGATGGACTTTTACTTAATTATGTGAATGGCTTAATAACTGTGGCCCAGTAGTGTGGTAAATGGACTGCCCACAAAGTTTAATACCAATAGGCTTCACAGCTTAAGTTTTTTTTTTGTTTTGTTTGTTTTATTTATTTATTTTTTTAGAATATGCTCCTATACCTTACAGTGTTCCGTAATTAAAGCAATTGATCTGTTTACCATGTTCATCTTGATGTTGCTGTCTGTTAATGAATTAAAATACACAGCAGCAAGTTTCTCAAAACAAAGGTCCACATGTGCTCTGTATGACAACAACTGTTTTAGGTGTGATTAAAGGTGTTAGTGTACAGTTTAAAAAAAAAATGTTGCCTCCTTTAATGTTTAAATATCACTCCTAAAGGGAATGAACGAATGAATCAGAACTGCTGAGGAAATACTGATGTTATTGGTCTATTTTTGATTTTTACTTGGTAGACAACAATTACTGTTACAAACTCCTGTATTCAGTTTATGAAATGTACTGAACAAGCCTCAATTAAACCATTTTTAAATATACTTTGAACAAGCTATTTTGTTTTTATTTCTGTGAATTGATTAGTAAACATTTATAAACATTTGCGCAATTGTTGTATTTTTTGCTTTTTATTTTGTGTGGGGTGTGCTGTGTGCAAAGTGTTGTGAGGTTTTAGATGTAACACATGTGGTTTAAATATTTCCACTCATGGTAACATAACAAAAATTACAGTATTTATCAGTTACCATCAACATTATATATTATATATATATATAGATATATATATATATATATATATAGAATCTTTTGAAGAAATTTTTCATCTCAGTTTTTATTATTCATTTAAAATTAGACAAATCTGCTATTATTTTAATCTCCACTGTTATTTATCAGCTCAGATCGTTTTTTAATGCTTTGATAACTATCAGAAGACACTAACTAGTTTTTAAATTCCAGTTGCGGAGATGGGGCGCATTGTAACACTGCATTACAATGTGCTATTCTATGACATTAGCGATGTAATTTACACTATTTACTTTAAATAATTAAAATGATAAACAACAAGAAACAGGTGAATAAAGACTGGCAGTTAATGTTTTATGTTTAGAAATTATTATTTCAAGACATGTAAAGCATTTTTGGTCATTTATGTGGGCCGTCCCAAGCATGGTTGTTCATTGTCAAACTCCAAAATCAGTTTATTTTGAATTCTTAAAAAACTACATTATTTTATTTGAAAAAAAAAATATATATATATATATATATATATATGGAGCAGTGGGCAGCCATTTTATGTTGCGGCGCCCGGGGAGCAGTTGGGGGTTCGATGCCTTGCTCAAGGGCACCTAAGTCATGGTATTGAAGGTGGAGAGAGAACTGTACATGCACTCCCCCACCCACAATTCCTGCCGGCCCGAGACTCGAACTCACAACCCTTCAATTGGGAGTCCAACTCTCTAACCATTAGGCCACGACTTCCCTGAATGGGACTTGAGTGCAAAAAAAATTAAATACACTTCCAATACAATATTCCGAAAAAAGTTTTTTTGTTGTTGTTGTTTTTTTTTGTCATTTAAGGTAGTTTTTATATCACGTTGATATATGTTCAATTGTTCGTTTTGTGATAAGTATGATTTTAGCTAGTAATTTCATGCTATAAAACCGGGGCATGTCGTTATGGGTCTGCAGGAGTTTGGGCAGGAGTTTGATACCACGGCTCCACCTTACGACACTACTGCGCAGACTCTGGCTCCAACACGAATCTCTACTACGCAGACTCTGTCTCAAATGATGTCATTTTTATCAAGATGGCAGCAGCCGAACTGAGATGCTTTTGCCTTGTCCAAATACCCACACTTGCGGTCTTTGCACTTGATCACTTGACTACTTATATGACGTATTTCCTATGTTTGGCCCAAGTGTTCAAGTGAGGATGAAGACCACTAGTGTGTGTACAACTTTTCATTACCTGATGGGACACACTTTAATTTCTGGTGCTTCTAATTAAGTGATAAATAGCAGTTGCAAATGATATACAAAATAAATATAGGCTACTCACCTTTGCACCAACACAACGTGTAGCACTTTGTTTTACTACCAAATTATATGTAATATTTAATTATTATTAATATTTAACTTACATTAGAAAGGTTTCCATGACCTCTCACGATCTTGGCAAAAAGTCTAGCGATTTATTTCCACAACATGATGCATGATGCATGATGGGATACACTAAGCATTGAATACCGCTCTGGAGTGAGGATTTAGTGTGCGTTAAGGGCACTGCGCTTTGGCATTTTTAAGATCTGCCCCGCATTTCAATGTTCATGCTATCCATCCTAAATAGTATGTGAGATTAGAATAAGTGTGTCCCAAAGCATAGTATGTTGAAACGAGTATACCAAAAGTCCCCGAATGGTCTACATGGTCTCTGCATAAAAGACTGGCAGATCAACGAGCTACTTCTTTTCTCTCCAGTGAGTTGGAAGTTAAATTAAATTTAATGGTGAGGATTGTTAACTGTACCAATAAGATTGATAGGCCAGTTTACAGTGACAGGGTGCATGTAACAGGTGCGACAGAGCGGTCCTTTACAGACGCAATTGTATGACGTTATAGTATGTCCCAAAGCTTGCCTAGTCTTTTACTACACACTCAAAAGTGTGCACTTTTTCTTCACCAAAAGAGTACATACTTTAAGGGCGTAGGATAAGTAGCCACATTGAGATGCAGGGCTGGACCGTCTTGCGCACTTACTTCCTGTTGCACGCACGCACTCTCAAGTGGCCAAGACTGCAAATGTGTGTATTTGGACAAGGCATTTGGCTTCACTTTTCTATAGTGGAAGGAAGTGGAGACGCTCGTCCAGCTTTTTTTACAGTCTATGATTTCATTTACATTAAATAATCATATGTTAATCATAATGTTTAGTAAGTTAATTAGTAAGCATTAACAAGCACATTATCTCATATTTCTAGCTATGTGAATATGTATTAATTACATAATGATCTGTTAAGTATTATATAATGTTTGATAATTATTTATAAATGAAAGTTATTATAAAGTGTTATCTTGTTTGTTTGTTTATTTTTAATTAATCACAAATTATGCATATTTTAAAGACATCACAATAAAACATTAAGGTCTTTCAAAAGAGAATATCACCTTAATTTATAGTTAGTAAACTAAATAAACATTGACTAAACAATTGTTTTAGTTGTATCTTATTTGAAATTCTACTTTCATATTACAGCTGGTTTAATTTTATTTATGGTACAATTAAGTTGTAAAAGTCATAAAATATTATATAGATCAGTAAGTAACATTTTGGCTTGTGTCTAAATAAAATATAGGGTGAATTCAGGTATGGCAAGGCAAGTTTATTTATATAGCAAATTCATACACATGGTAATTCAAAGGGCTTTACATAAAAGAAAAAGAAAATAATAATAATAGTAATAAATAATCACAACAATAAAAAAAGGAATTAAAAAACTTTGAAAATTATTTAAAAAAAATATTTGAGGTTTAAAATAAAAGTTACAAATTTAAAACAATTGAATTTTAAAAAGTTAACAGAAGCAATCAGTTCAGACATTGCACAGTGCTCATTCAAATAAATGCAGCTAAAAAGTGTGTCATTTAAGCTTGTTTGTACTGTGTTCAAAGGATACACTTTCAGCATAACAATGGTCTTTAAATAAAGATACCCTATTTCTTTAAGTGATAAAATAGTTTGGCTGATGCAATACAACCTTGGTAATTGTTGCTACACCTCAAAGGAGGACTCCATCCTAGAAGGTAGTAAGCTCTTTGACATTGACATTTTCTTTTATAACTTATGAGGTTGCTCAATAAATGTAAACAAATATAATTGTGACAGTACTTGTATTATGTGTTACTGCAGTTAAAATTAAAATGCAATGAATTTCAAAAAGGTTTTTCTTGCAATGTGGTTAAAAATGGCTGGCGTACTTTGGCTGAGTGTGTTAGATAAAGTGGATGCTGGTTTCATTCAGAGAATAAAGCTTTAAATAATGTTCACAGTTAAAATTCATTTAAAATGTTTAGAGAAAACAAAAAACAAAAAAGTTCTACAAGAGTAAATTTAAAATGTTTTGTGTTTAGGTTCTTCTTATTTGGTTAACCTATTTTTAATTGTTTTATGTTGTAGAGTTTATTTTCGTCAATTTTTTTCTTAGATTTCATATTATGATGGATTTCCTATTTTTAGAGATTTATTTTTTATTTTTTTATTTTTGAAGGCTAAAGTTTTTTTTTTTTTTTTTTTTTTTTGTTACTGAATATGGTTGTTTGATGATATTTGTTAATAAACATTAAAAAAAGTTTTGTAATTTCCAATTAAGATACAGGATAATTTTTTGATTAATCAAAGATGGCCCATAGCTGGACCTTTATGTCAAGAAAGGTAATAAAGAAGAAAAAAAAAAATAAAAAAAACAACCAAGTTTATAACCACTGACTTTTAGTCTTCTATTACATCTCAGAGACATTTGTGGATGATTTTGAAAGCTTAAGTGGGACATACACACCCCCAGCTAAAATTGAAAACTCATTTTTAGTACTTTATTTTATGGGCAAGTGTGTCATTTGAAGTAAAGAAGTCACATCACTTCCTCAGGGTATACTTAATTAGGCTAGTAGACATATGTTTCACAAGTTCATAAATTAGTTTGGATGGATTTTCACTCTTTTGTCAATCTTACTAAAAGTAAATAGCCTACTTCTAGCCTCATGTTTGTAGTTTCAGCAGTAGATTAGACATTAAGTCAGCAGTCTCATGCCCCCCTCATGCTGTGTCATTCCCTTGCAAAAGTCATGGGAGAGGCCCCATCTGTGTCTGTGCGCTATATTTAGATCTGCAGGATTTGAGCATGTGGCAAGTTTTCCGGCTGAGTAAATTCAGTCAAAGCATTACCACAAAATGTGTTGTTGGAGTAACAAGTTCCTTGTACCTGTGCTTTTGTTTTGTATGTAGACTTTTAATTTGTTGTCCTGTTCCTGTTTTCTGTTCACCTTTACTTATATATAGATGCAAAGTTCATAACATGGAGAAGTACCAGAAATTATGATACAGTGTGTACAATATTTTAAAATGCTTCACAAAACCAAAATAATTTAGGGCCTGATACATGAAATTGTACTCAATCATGACGAACAGCTTGTAAAAATCTTACTTTATCATTGGTCTAATACCAAAGAAATATTAGCCTATTTGAGATATAACTCCCTTTCATAAACTAGGTAGATGATATAATTTCCTCCATTAATAAATTACTCCAGATTACAAAAGTGTTACATACGCTGTCTGTAATATTCTGTAATGTTAAAGAGTGTGTCACATAATTAGGAATCAAAATATAAAAATATACTAAATTAAGATGTCAGGTCAATTTTAACCCAATTATCAAAAAACAAAACTTTTTGGTTGGTTATAAACAGATTTATCCATGAAGGCCAGAATTCTGATTACTAAAGCAGTAGCTATCTCCAGGTATTCCTATGCTACTCAGTCCATTTATTTATTTTTTGGTGGATAAATCCACTTGCAAGTTAATATATGTAATGTTATTTAAATGTTTAAATGTTTGGAAAAAAAATATGACCCACTATACGTATTAGAAAATCTGTTATATTAAATTATTATAAGGCTGATTTAAATTTTATTGATTTCAAACACTCCCTCAAAAATACTTTTAAAATTACCTGGCTTAAACATTTTACACAATAGTATTCTATTTGGTATGTAATCATGTCTTTCTCATTTAGGAGGTATACAATTCCTTTTTATGTTTTAATTATTTGTTTAATAAGCTCCCTATTAAACTTTCCAAATATTATCAGCAAATTTGAGTGTACTGTGGGATGATAGTCCTGCCGGAAAGCCCAGCCTGATAATCATCAGCTTCAGTTTATGCACCGAAGGCATCACAGTCCAAAATGGCCTGATACTTTAAGTATCATAATGTCCTTCATATAGTCAAGATTTTATAAAATATTTTGGTCTCTGATATTTCAATAAAACATTTCAATAAATTATTTCTAAAGTATTTCAATATTCAATATTTCATTCTCTAGGGGGGACTGAATGTTGAACCATTCTTGCTCTCTCAAAAAAAAAAAAAAAAAAAAAAGAAGTGCTATTCAGACTGTACAGCAGTGTTTCTAAACTGTTGTTGTGCGCCCCCCAGCACTGCACATTTTGACATTACATGAACAAATATTTAATAAACATGAAAACTGAGCATTATATGTTAAATTTTTTAGGTTTTAAATATTTTTGTCCAGGCTTTTTTCCAGAGAATTGCTTGGTGATGGTCACCGGATATGATGAAGCGTTCACAGCTACCAGCAGTGTTTAGTAAATTGCATAATTATTCATCTCATACATGATCTAATTGACTGAGAGGTGCTTTTGTCCCCAAATTAAGAAGCATGAATCACAAATTAATTTACATGAATTTTACATGGCCATTCTATAACATGAATATAGTCAAAAGCTAAAACATATGACTGTCATGTCTGTTTTTTTTTCTCTCTCTTGTTTAAGTTTTCATGTCTTTCATTGTCTTGTCATAGTTCATGTTTGTCATGCGATTCCCTTGTTCCTCATGTTATCCTGCTTTTGGTTGACTTGTTCATTTGTCTTGTTTTTATTGGTTGATTTAGTCATTTGTCCTGTGTTCTAATTGGGTATTTATTTAGGTGTGTTTGACTTGAAGCACCGCTGCACAAGACCAATCATTGTTTGACACCAAAGTACTGTGAGACTGATATTTGAGATGCGGCTAGCCTCGCCAGAAATTTAGGCCCCAACAAACACAGAATGATCCCTAATGTTCCCATTAGGTCCCAGTTGGATATTTTTTGGGGAACCAAATAAGACCATTCTAGGAATGCTCCCTGTAGGTTATTTTTAGGTTGAATTTTATAAACTAAAGAGAACCTTCCCAGAACGTTCTGTCACGGTTCATGAATCGGCTGTCTCACACTGAGGTGTCTGTGTGAGTGTAATTGTGTGGGTGTGGTTACTCATTGTGTTGATTAGTGTCACCAGCTGTCGTTGATTTCACCTCCCTTTATATGTCAGTAAATTCCCTCTCATGTTGTCAGATCGTTGTGGTTGTTCCCTGGTGTGCGGCCTGTTCTTGTGTCTCGTCAAGCCCAGTTCTCCGTTGGATTTCGTCAGTTCTTTGTGTTGTTTGGATTTCGTCAGTTCCTTGTGTCGTCTGGATGTTCAACGGTTCCTGGGTTTCTCTTCACGCTCTTCACCGCACCACCACCGGATCGCCATCTTGTCCCTGCTTCACCACCACCAACTGATTGTTTGTCCCCGGCCTGTGTCTTTACTCTGACCCTCATTATTATTAAACTTGTTAACTTGCATCTTGCATCCCCTCATTATTCATCACAGAATGATCTGACCAAACAATGGATGCAGCAAGCACCTCTCAACTCCAGGATTTCATCGCTCACAGTATCTCACGTATGGACCAACAGGAAGAAAACATCTCAGGCACAGGTCGAGCGGTACAAACACTCGTGAAGCAGGTGTCCGAGCTCACCCAACAGGTACAGCTTCTACGGACTCCCACTGCGTTCCCCACGCTGCCCGATCCCCCAGCGCCGGCAGCAGCGGAAGGACCAGAGCCACGCCTACCCACACCAGAAGGATATTCCGGTGAGCCTGAATTTTGTAGAGGATTCCTCACGAGATGTTCCAAGCATTTTGCTTTACAACCACGTACTTTTCAGAGCGAACAGACAAGGGTAGCATTTGTACTCACCCTGCTGTCAGGAAGAGCAACGCTTTGGGGAACGGCGGTGTGGGAGAACGGACACAACTGCTGCACCTCGTTCCTGAGAGTGGACACGCGTCTTAATCGCGTAACCCGGCTGACGCGTCCCAGCCATCCACAGCCCAGCTCAGAGAACCACCAGGCCGATGGTGTGAGCGCGGTCAGCCCCGCATTCGATCATGAGCCCATGCAGGTGGGGAGAGCTCGGCTTTCCCGGGAGGAGAGAGAGAGGCGGAGATCCCAGGGACTTTGCCTATACTGCGGCCAGGCAGGCCACTTCATCCACTCCTGTCCGGTAAAAGAGCAGGCCCGGTAGTAAGTATGAGGCTACTATCGGGTGGGATCTTTCATGGGGGTAATGAGGGTAATTTCATGGATTTTAAATTGGCGGTTCAACTGCAGATCCCCATCACTCCCCTCTCGCACCAGATCACCGTCAACGCACTCAATGGACAAGAACTTCCCGGATCACTCATTCCACTGAAAGTATCACCCCCATCACTTCTGGCAATCACACTGAAACCCTCTCACTTCTCCTCATGGACTCACCACTTGCACCAGTGGTTTTGGGACACCCGTGGCTCTTTAATCACAACCCCCGGGTCGACTGGTGCACTAACACAATTTCCACATGGAGTAACCACTGTCATGAATCTTGTTTAGTGTCTGCCTGTCCCCTCTGTGTCTGGTTCTGTTTCAGAGTAAGGCAGCAGATTTGTCTAACGTGCCCGCGGAGTACCTCGACCTGAAGGAAGTGTTCAGTAAGTCCCGTGCTGCTTCTCTCCCTCCGCACCGTTCCTATGACTGTGCGATAGATCTACTGCCAGGTAAAACTCCGCCTAAGGGCAAACTTTACTCTCTTTCTGTTCCTGAAAATTATTAGTCCGGTGGCAGTCCGACTCAAACTTCCTCCGGCGTACAGGAGAATTCACCCCACCTTCCATGTGTCTAAAATCAAGCCCGTGTTTTATTCTCCCATTAATCCGCATGCCCCGGTCCCCCCCCCTTGTGTCCCCGCCGCGACTTGTAGATGGGGAACCCACGTATTTGGTATACCGCATTCTGGACTCGAGACGGAGGGGGACGCGGATTTCAGTACTTGGTGGACTGGGAGGGTTACGGTCCGGAGGAGAGAAGTTGGGTTCCTGCTAGGGACATTCTGGATCACTCCCTTATCGATGATTACAATCGACAGGTAAGGTTGTCTGGGAACGCCAGGAGGCGTTCCTAGGGGGAGGGGGGTACTGTCACGGTTCATGAATCGGCTGTGTCTCACACTGAGGTGTCTGTGTGAGTGTAATTGTGTGGGTGTGGTTACTCATTGGTGTTGATTAGTGTCACCAGCTGTCGTTGATTTCACCTCCCTTTATATGTCAGTAAATTCCCTCTCATGTTGTCAGATCGTTGTGGTTGTTCCCTGGTGTGCGTCCTGTTCTTGTCTCGTCAAGCCCAGTTCTCGTTGGATTTCGTCAGTTCTTCGTGTCGTTTGGATTTCGTCAGTTCCTCGTGTCGTCTGGATGTTCAGCTGTTCCTGGGTTTCTCTTCACGCTCTTCACTGCACCACCCCCGGATCGCCATCTCGTCCCTGCTTCACCACCACCACCTGATTGTTTGTCCCCGGCCTGTGTCTTTACTCTGACCCTCATTATTATTAAACTTGTTAACTTGCATCTTGCATCCTCTCATTATTCATCACAGGTTCCCTGCAGTTTATTTTTAGGTGTTATTTTTATAACCTAAAGGGAACATTCCCATAACATTCAATGAAGGTTATTTTTATAACCTAAAGGAAATGTTCCCTGCAGGTTATTTTTAGGTTTTATTTTTATAACCTAGAGAGACCGTTCCCAGAACATCCCCTGCAGGTTATTTTAAGTAGTCATAATGTAAACTTATTTATTAACATCTTTATTGCGAGGATTAACCCCTTGAGATGAAACATCTCGTTTTCGAGGGGGTCCTCCAATACATCAAAGCAAAATGAACCAAAACAGCAGAGCAAATACCACAGTCAAAAACAGCAACAATGCTCAACCCCACCCCACCCCACCCAGCATGAACCCCACAAGTAACATGACAAAAAAACAACCACATGACTAGCATTGCACAAGATCAAGGACTAAGAGGAACACAAACAAGAACATTGATAATAATAAATAAAAATGAGGACATAAAAATGAGAAATAATAAACACATAACCAATGAATTCCAAGGTCAAACAAAACTAGAAACAAAGACAAATGTTCCGAAGATGTTCCCCGAGGGCCCTTCGAAACTCTGTAAGTGAAGTTAAAGAACGGATAGAAAATGGAAGTTTATTCCAATCATATGGAGCCTTAAAACAAAATGCTTTTTTCCCTACCTGTCTTTTAACTCTAGGAACACACAAAAAAAATCTGATCATTGTGGTGCAGGCTGTATAGCGAATTATAAAGCACTAAGTGTTGCTTGAGATAAACTGGATAATTCAAGTAATAACTTTTAAAAAATAAATTGTAACCAGTGATACTGTCTCCTGGCAGAAGGGGCAAACCAGGACAAATGTCTGTACAACACACAACGGTGTGTCCTAAAGGGACAGAGGAGAACAAAGTGGCAAAGACTGTTGTAAACCACATCATTGGAATGCAAACAAGAAGCAGTAGTATTCTGATAAATAATATCGGCATAGTCCAAAATAGGCATGAGCAGCTGTAAGGACTATTCTTTTCCTGACCAGAAAATTAAAACAGTTAACAGATTGATAAAATATTTTAAGACGAGAGTTGAGTTTGTTTGTCATTGCTTGTACATGAGTTTTAAAAGATAAATCAGTTTCCAGCCAAACACCAAGATATTTAAAGGTCTCAGTTGACTCTAAAGGAGAGGAGTCGAGAAAACAAAGATTAAGGTTGTTTTCACCTATATCCAAGGCTTTCCTATGGAACAATAAAGAGTAGGACTTTGATTTATTATAAAGAAGTTTATTAGCCAACAGCCACTGCTGTACAGAATTGAAGTCGTGCTGTAAAGAGAGGTTTATCCCGGAGATGGTAGGTTTACTACAGTAAATAACTGTATCATCGACATAAAGATGAATATTAAAATCTGTATAGCATAAGGGCATATCATTAACAAAGATAGAGAGTAATAAAGGTCCAAGAGAAGAACCTTGAGGGATGCCTTTCACTATACCTGTATAATCAGACTGACAAACCCTTGTAAGACACACCTTGACGACGATGATGAAAATAACAATTAAACCAGAGTAAAGATGATCTCGAGAGGCCAATAGCATGCAATTTATCCAATAGAAGATAGTGATCAACTAAATCGAACGCTTTGGAGAGATCTAAGAAAATAGCACCGGCCCAGCTAGCAGGGAACGTTATTTGTAATTTGTTTGGCTTTCATTCAGTAGATTTTTTTTTGTTTTTTGGAAGAAATTTTTCTGTAATGTTTAAAAAATGTTCTAAGAATGTTTATAATTTAAAAAAATTTTCCTATAATGTTAAGTGTAAACAAAGCTAAAACATTCTTCCTGCAACATTTTGAGGATGTTTTGAGGATGTTGTTGAGGTAACATATTATAAAATGTTCTGAAAAACACATTAGCACAATGTTTCAAGACAACAAATGAAGAACATTCTCTCAGCCACATTAGTAGAACGTTATACAAACATCTTTGAGGTTTGAGGTGATCAAATGTTTTGTTTGAAATGTTCTTCTAATGTGACGGTCTAACAAGCATAGAACATTTTATCCGCAACATTTTGAGGATGTTGTTGAGGTAACATATTATAAAATGTTATCAAAAAACACATTTTGACAATGTTTCAAGATAACAAATGAAGAACATTCTCTCAGCCACATTAGTACAACGTTATAAGAACATCTTTGAGGTTTGAGGTGATAAAAATGTTTTGTTTGATGTGTTGTTTTAATGTGACGGTCTAACAAAGATAGAACATTTTATCCGCAACATTTTTGAGGATGTTGCTGAGGTAACAGATGATAAAATGTGTTCTCAAAAAACACATTGTTACAATGTTTCAAGATAGCAAATGAAGAACATTCTCTCAGCCACATTAGTAGAACGTTATAAGAACATCTTTGAGGTTTGAGGTGATAAAATGTTTTGTTTAAAACGTTCTTTAAATGTGACGGTTTAACAAAGATAGAACATTTTATCCACAACATTTTGAGGATATTGCTGAGGTAACAGATTATAAAATGTTCTCAAAAACACATTGTTACAATGTTTCAAGATAACAAATGAAGAACATTCTCTCAGCCACATTAGTAGAACGTTATAAGAACATCTTTGAGGTTTGAGGTGATAAAATGTTTTGTTTAAAACGTTTTTCTAATGTGACGGTTTAAGAAACATAGAACATTTTATCCGCAACATTTTGAGGATGTTGCTGAGGTAACAGATTATAAAATGTTCTCAAAAACACACTGGCACAATGTTTCAAGATAACAAATGAAGAACATTCTCTCAGCCACATTAGTAGAACGTTATAAGAACATCATTGAGACTTGAGGTGATCAAATGTTTTATTTAAAACGTTCTTTAAATGTGACGGTTTAACAAAGATAGAACATTTTATCCACAACATTTTGAGGATGTTGTTGAGGTAACAGATTATAAAATGTTCTCTAAAACACTTTGGTACAATGTTTCAAGACAACAAATGAAGAACATTCTCTCAGCCACATTAGTAGAACGTTATAAGAACATCATTGAGACTTGAGGTGATCAAATGTTTTATTTAAAGCGTTCTTCAAATGTGACGGTTTAACAACGATAGAACATTTTATCCGCAACATTTTGAGGTTGTTGTTGAGGAAACAGATTATATAATGTTCTCAATAAAATATTGGCATAATGTTTCAAGATAACAAAGGAAGAACATTTTCACAGCCACATTAGTAGAACGTTATAGGAACATCATTGAGGCCTGAGTGTGTTATGTTTTTTTTAATAAAACGTTCTTGTAATGTGACGTAATAACAAAGCTGGAACATTTGAACTGCAACATTTTGAAGATGTTTTGTGGATGTTTTTGAGGTAACAGATTATATAATGTTGTCGATATAACATTGTTACAATGATTCAAGATAACAAAGGAAAAGCATTTTCACAGCCACATTAGGAAAACGTTATAAGAACGTCATTGAGGCCTGAGATGGTGTAATGTTTTTTGTAAAATGTTTTGGAATGTTCTTGTGTTTACAAAACTACACTCTAAAAAAAGTTGGTTCTTTAAAGGTACTTTACAAGTAGTAACAGCTCTTTTTAGAACTGTATCTTCCTGAAGAACATTTTATATGCTGAGACTGTTCTTTGCTTTAAATTTCATGGTGTTCTTTTTCGCCGCTTTTTTGTTTTTCAAATCTGTAACTGTCAAAGTCGCATCATTACTGGTTTTCTGGAGCTCAAGACAGACTTTCAACACACTCTTCAGTGGTAAATGATTCATTTCTTAAAATTTCTATAAATTTAACCTTTAAAAATGGTAACTAGTTTCATGCCAATCATATCATATCTTGTTTTTTTTTTTTTTTTTTAGTTTAACAGAAAATGCACGTGACCAGATCTGTTCAGCTAAGGATACTAACTTTCTCTTCACTCAGTAGGCCTAACATAAATGCTGAAATAATGATCCATGATTCAATGATTTTTTATAGTACTTTATGCATAAACACCAAGTCATGAATAACATTAAAGTTATCTTATGACTCTGTTATTTTTCGTACACTTTGCCATGTCAAAAAAAAAAACAAACATTTAACATATTGCTTTTTGTTTGTTTTATTTGTTTATTTATGTAAAACGTAAATAGAAGCCACAATATATTATAAAATCAGGTAGATAGAGGGATGACAATTAATATTAATTAAGAAGAAGAAGAATGAGCTTTATTTCCAGGTATGGTTTTACATACGAGGAATTTTTTTTCATGACAGAAGCTTCCGCAGTGCAACAGAATGACAGCGACAGAACAAAAACACAGATAATAAAATATGATTATTATTATTATTATTAATAAATAATATTTATTAATAAGTATATATAAATAATTTATTAATAAATAATATTTAAAATAATATTAAAATAATAATTTTAAAATATTTAGGCTATTGATATTAATTGAAAATAAATTGTAACACCAATTCCTATAAACTTGTCAAAACAGTTCTTTATGGAACCTAGGGTTCTATTTAGAACAACAACAACAACAACAACAACAACAACAACAACAACAACAACAACAACAACAACAACAACAACAAAGGGTTCTGCTATTGTTCTGCTATTGTTACCGGGAAAATTTTGAGGATGTTGTTGAGAAAACAGATTATACAATGTTTTCAATAAAATATTGGCAAAATGTTTCAAATGTTTTTCAAAATGTTCTTAAAAAAAAAAAAAAAAAAAAAAAAAAACACCTTCTAGAACATTACTAAAATGGCTTCTGCCCTGAGTGGTCAGCAGAAGTCAGCTGAATTCCAGGGTCTCGATTACAAAAGGAAGAAAAAGTCTGGCTTTGGCATCTGAACTGTTGTCGAACGTGTTACAGGAGACGAGAAGCGCTGATTGTCCCACGTTTAAATCCACCAATCACTGCATACTTTTCTCGTGACGTAAGAACATTTGAAATCGATGAACCCCGCGCGAACGGCTGTTGAAGAAATTGGTGTACAATGTGCGTGGTCGGAATCATCTTATTTGACAGAACTAAGTGTGAGTACGGACGGAGTCTTTCACATTCAAATGCAGCGGAATCGGATACAGAGGTGCTGGAGAATGTTTTACTCGTTTCTACAGTGCGTGGTTCAAACAACAAACCTGTCTCCAGGTCAGCGGAACTCTCTTTTCCACAATAATTAACTGTACATTTCTTTAAGGCCTTTTCAGTTTACGTATTTCTTTTTATCCTTTGAGTATTTACATACACAAAAATCAGTTTCAACCTACGATGCAGTTTCAACCTACGATCGAGCCGCGGCCGGCAGGGAGGCCGCTCACCAGCTCTCAGACCTTCGTCAAGGCACGTCATCTGTCACGGATTACTCCATCGAATTCCGCACCCTGGCGGCCGCGTGCCAGTGGACGAGGCGGCGCAGTGGGATCGATTCCTGCATGGGTTATCCGACCGTGTTCTAAAGGAGATCTATCTCCTCGAGCTGCCCCCCACACTAAATGGATTAATCGACATGATGTTACGAGTTGATGCCCGGATTAATCGCCTGGGTCGCCAGTCCAGTCCTACACGTCATACCATCTCTCCAGCTAGGGGGCGCTCGAGTCGAGAGAACGCGGTCGGTCCCATCGACGACTACGAGCCCATGCAGGTGGGTAGAGCTCGGCTGTCCCGGAGGGAGAGGGAACGGCGGAGATCCCAAGGACTATGTTTATACTGTGGAGGCTCAGAACACAACATCTACTCATGCCCGGTAAAAAGAGCCAGCCCGGTAGTAAACTTGAGGCTACTATCGGGTGGGATCTCCGCTGGGAAGTCCTCAACAACATCATCGACCCTCCTTCCGGTGTGAAACTGTGGTGGGAAGAATCACTCTCATGAATGTCACGCCCTTCTGGACTCCGGGGAGCCGAAGGTATTTCATAGATTCTTCCCTGGCACATCACCTGAACATTCCTGTCCTGCCTGTGTCTCTCCCCATCCACGTCACCGCACTCAACGGCCAGGAACTGCCTCACGTCACACACCACACAGAACCCATCACACTACTCACTTCTGGCAATCATCGCGAGACCATATCCTTTTTCCTCATGGACTCCCCTGTTGCTCCCATTGTGTTAGGTCTCCCCTGGTTAACCAAACATAATCCACGAGTGGAATGGGGTTCCAACACAGTCACATTGTGGAGTGAAAGTTGTCATGAGTATTGTCTGGTTTCTGCTTGTCCTGTTGTCCCTGTTTCTGTCTTTCAGAAGGAGAACATGGTGTTGCCAAACGTGCCCGTAGAGTACCTGGACCTGAAGGAAGTGTTCAGTAAGTCCCGTGCTGCTACTCTTCCTCCGCGATCGTCCCTATGACTGTGCCATAGATTTAGTGTCAGGTAAATCTCCCGCCTAAAGGCAAGTTATACTCTCTTTCTATTCCTGAGAGGGAGGCCATGGAGAAATGCATTTCTGATTCCTTAGCGTCTGGGTTCATCCGTCCCTTCCTCTTCTCCAGCGGGGGCGGGATTCTTTTTTGTGGGTAAGAAGGATGGTTCTCTGCGACCTTGCATTGATTACCGAGAGCTGAACAACATCACGATAAAGAACACCTATCCTTTACCCACTCATGTCTTCAGCTTTCGAGAGGTTGCAGGGAGTGTCCGTATTCACAAAAATTGGATTTACGTAATGCTTATCATTTGGTCCGCATCAGGAAGGAGGGATGAATGGAAAACCGCCTTTAATACCCCTAGAGGGCACTTTGAATACTTGGTGATGCCGTTCGGGCTCTCCAACTCGCCCGGGGGTTTTCCAAGCACTCGTTAATGAAGTGTTGAGAGATATGGTAGATCAGTTTATATATGTTTACCTGGATGACATATTGATTTTTTCATCTTCTCTCCAGGAACATGTTCAGCACGTCAGACGAGTGCTCCAGAGGTTACTTGAGAATGGGCTTTTTGTGTCAAGGTTCATCAAGGCGAAGAAATGCGTATTCCATGCACAGTCTGTTCCCTTCCTAGGATATATCGTCTCGTCCGAGGGAATACGTATGGACCCTGACAAGGTTAAGGCTGTGATAGATTGGCCATCTCCAGATTCCCGTAAGGCCCTGCAGCGGTTTCTGTGGGGTTCACCAATTTCTATCGGCGTTTCATTCGCAATTTCAGCCAACTAGCCTCACCTCTGACAGCCTTGACCTCTCCCGGTACTCCGTTCAGGTGGTCGGACGCAGCTGAGGCTGCGTTCGCTAAACCTCAAAAGCCGCTTTGTTTCGGCTCCCATCCTGGTGGCCCCTGATCCCACATGGCAGTTCGTGGTGGAGGTCGACGCGTCAGAGGTGGGGGTAGGAGCAGTGTTGACCCAACGAGCTGCTTCGGACGATAAGGTACATCCTTGCGTGTTTTTCTCTCATCGATTATCTCCTGCTGAACGTAATTATGACATTGGCAATAGAGAGTTGTTGGCCGTCAAATTAGCATTAGAGGAGTGGCCGTCACTGGCTGGAAGGTTCAGGGGTACCTTTCATCGTTTGGACTGATCATAAGAATTTAGAGTACATTAGAACTGCCAAAAGACTCAATTCCAGGCAGGCTCGGTGGGCACTTTTTTTCGGTCGTTTTTATCGTACCGCTCGGGTTCCAAAAAATGTCAAACCCGATTCTTTATCACTTCTTTTTGATCCCTCCGGCCGCCCGGTGACTGACTCCCGAGTGTATTTTACCTGAGAAGTTAGTGGTCTCAGCACTCGTATGGGAGGTCGAGTCGAAGGTACAGACGGCCTTACAAGGGGTAACGCCTCCGTCCGGTTGCCCACCGAACCGTTTATTTGTGACGGAGGAGTTAATGTCTGAAGTCATTCAGTGGGGCCACTGCTCTAACGTGGCTTGTCACCCAGGGATAAGTCGAACTAATGGGTTGGTTTAAACAACGATTCTGGTGGCCACGTATGGCTCGTGACGTCCGCGATTTTGTGTTGGCTTGCTCAGTTTGCGCCAGTGGTAAGTCATCTAACCGACCTCCTGATGGGCTCCTTCAACCGCTGTCTGTCCCCTTTGAGACCCTGGTCCCACATCGCTCTAGATTTTGTTACCGCCCTCCCGCCCTCTAATGGCATGACGGTCGTTTTGACCGTAGTGGACTGGTTCTCAAAGGCGGCACATTTCATTCCCTTGCCCAAATTACGACAGCCAAAGGAGACAGCGGTCACTGTCCTAGATCACGTCTTTCGGCTTCATGGCCTCCCGGTAGACGTGGTTTCTGACAGGGGATCTCAATTTATATCCAGATTTTGGAAAAGTTTTTGTAAATTGCTAGGAGCGTCAGTTAGCTTGTCTTCGGGTTATCATCCCCAGAGCAACGGACAGTCTGAGCGAGCCAACCAAGATTTAGAGAGGACGTTGCGATGTTTGGTCTCCAAGAATCCTTCTTCCCTGGAGTCAACAACTCTCTATGGTGGAGTACGCGCTCACAATTCGTTACCAGTGTCAGCCACGGGCCTTTCTCCGTTCCAATGCAGTTTAGGTTACCAGCCACCAGTTTTTTCCAGTTCTGGAATCTGAAGTCGCGGTCCCCTCCGCTCACGCGTTTGTCCAGTGGTGCCACCCGCACCTGGACCAGAGCCCGCGAGACTCCGCTGCTCCGGATGAGGGAGCGCACTAAGGTCAAGGCCGATCGCCACCGGTCAAAGCCTCCCGTTTATCGTCGTGGGTCAAAAAGTGTGGCTTTCTACCAGTAACATTCCTCTGCATTCTGTTTCTAATAAATTAGCTCCCAAATTTATTGGCCCGTTTACTATCACCAGATCATTAGTCCGGTGACAGTCTGCCTCAAACTACCTCCAGCGTACAGGAGGATACACCCCGCCTTTCATGTGTCCAAAATTAAACCCGTGTTTTTATGCACGTATTAATCCGCCTACTCCGGTTCCCCCGCCGCCGCGTTTCGTAGATGGGGAACCGACATTATTCGGTTAATCGTATTCTGGACTCGAGACGGAGGGGACGAGGATTCCAGTACCTGGTGGACTGGGAAGGTTACGTCCGGCGGAGGAGAGGAGTTGGGTACCTGCTAGGGACATATTGGATCACTCCCTTATGATGAATACAATCAGCAGGTAGGCCCTCTTGGAACTCCAAGAGGAGCTCTTAGAGGGGGGGGTACTGTCACGGTTGGTAAACCGTGATCTCTGGGTGTTGGCACTTTGTGGTGAAGTGTGTGTGGGTGTTTCGCGTCTGCACTGATTAGGTTGTGGGCGTCTCCGTTAATTGTCATCAGCAACAGCTGTTACTCATTACTCATTCCCTTTATATTGGCTTGTCTCACGTCTTGTGTTGTGAGATCGTTGTTTCATGTTTGTACCCTGTTTGTTTGGCTTCAGTGTTGTCTGCGTTGGATGTTCGTGTTTTTCCCGGAACCTCATCCACTCTACGCACTTCCACTCAGCCACAAATACTTACCTTCGGCTCTATATTCCCCGCAGTTCCTGTGCCATCCTCTCCTGCTGCCTTCTCACCGTCATCATCCGGATTCCTCACCACCTCACCACCATCTTGGATTTTTGTCTTCCCAGCATCATTGTCTTTTCCCTGTTTGTTTATTTATTTTCATTAAAAACCCATAACTCGCTATTGTTTCCAGTCCTTCCTTCACCCAGCCGTCACATTGTATCTCTCTATTAGTGCTATTGGATCTTAGCGCTGCGTTCGACACTATTGACCACAACATTCTTTTGCATAGACTAGAAAACTTTGTTGGTATTAATGGAAGTGCATTAACATGGTTTAAATCGTACCTATATGACCGCCATCAATTTGTTCCAGTGAATGAAGAGGTATCATATCGATCACAAGTGCAGTATGGAGTACCTCCGGTCTCAGTACTAGGACCGTTACTCTTCACGCTTTACATTTTACCCTTGGGAGATATCATCAGGAAACATGGTGTTAGCTTTCACTGTTATGCTGATGATACTCAGCTCTATATTTCTTTGCGGCCCAGCAAAACATACCAATTTGAAGGGAATGCATAGTCGATATAAAAAACTGGATGTCGAGTAACTTCTTACTGCTAAATTCTGAAAAAACAGAGGTGTTAATTATAGGACCTAAAAACTCTTCATGTAATAACCTAGAACGCTGTCTAAGACTTGATGAGTGCTCTGTCAATTCTTTGTCATCAGTAAGGAACCTAGGTGTGCTATTTGATAGCAATCTTTCCTTATAAAGCCACATTTCTAGCATTTGTAAAACTGCATTTTTCCATCTCAAAAATATATCTAAATTACGACCTATGCTCTCAATGTCAAATGCAGAAATGTTAATTCATGCGTTTGTGACCTCAAGGTTAGATTATTGTAATGCTTTATTGGGTGGTTGTTCTGTGTGCTTAATAAACAAACTCCAGCTGGTCCAAAATGCAGCAGCTAGAGTTCTTACTAGAACCAGGAAGTATGACCATATTAGTCCAGTTCTGTCAACACTGCACTGGCTACCTATTAAACATTGTATAGATTTTAAAATCTTGCTTATTACTTATAAAGCCCTGAATGGTTCAGCACCTCAGTATTTGAACGAGCTCTGGTTACATTATAGTCCTCTGCGTCCGCTGTGTTCTCAAAACACTGGCAATTTGATAATACCTAGAATATCAAAGTCAACTGCGGGCGGCAGATCCTTTTCCTATTTAGCGCCTTAAATCTGGAATAACCTACCTAACATTGTTCGGGAGGCAGACACAATCTTGCAGTTTAAATCTAGATGAAAAGCCCTATCTCTTTAACCTGGCTTACTCATAACACACTAATACGCTTCTAATATCCAAATCCGTTAAAGGATTTTTAGGCTGCATTAATTAGGTAAACCAGAATAGGGAACACTTCCATAACACTCGTTGTACTTGCTACATCATTAGAAGAATGTCATCTACGCTAATATTAGTCTGTTTCTCTCTTATTCCGAGGTCACCGTAGCCACCAGATCCAGTCTGTACCCAGATCAGATGGTCACTGCAGTCACCCAGATTCAGTACGTATCCAGCCCAGATGGTGGATCAGCACCTAGAAAGGACCTCTACAGCCCTCAAAGACAGCGGAGACCAGACAATTAGATGAGCCCCAGATACAGATCCCCTGTAAAGACCTTGTCTCAGAAGACCACCGGGAAAAGACCACAGTAAACAGATGATTCTTCTGCACAATATGACTTTGCTGCAGCCTGGAATTGAACTGCTGGTTTTGTCTGGCCAGAGGAGGACTGGCCCCGCGACTGAGCCTGGTTTCTCCCAATGTTTTTTCTCCATTCTGTCACCGATGGAGTTTTGGCTCCTTGCCATTGTCACCTCTGGCATGCTTAGTTGGGGACACTTAATTTACAGCAATATCATTGACTCGATTGCAAATGATTGCACAGATACTATTTAAACTGAACTGAGCTGAATGATGACATCACTGAATTCAATGATGAACTGCCTTTAACTGTCATTTTGCATTATTGACACACTGTTTTCCTAATTAATGGTGTTCAGTTGCTTTGACACAATCTGTTTTGTATAAAGCGCTATATAAATAAAGGTGACTTGACTATACTTAATGCTGCGTTGAGCCCATAAGTCACGACTTCAAACCACGCCAAACTGCCTGAGCACAAGGAATTGTGGTAGCTAGATGTAAACAAACCAGCATGGCAGACCGTACGGGGCTTATGCTCATTTACAATCATTTCTATCACCAAAGCACCTTGGAATGCTATAAAGCAATGAGTCGTGGTTTGAAGTCGTGACTAATGGGCTCAAAAACCTGCCTGCCTGCCTGCCTGTTTTTTTTTTTTTTTTACTGAACAAAAGAGAGAAGCACATCATTGTTAATTCAGTAGTAAGAAATTAATTTAATGTTCCCTTGTGATACTACACTTGTACTGCATCTTGCTAGATGCATATGGGAAAAAGCCTTTTTTCTACTGAACTGAAACCTTTTTCATTCACACAGTGAAACTGCATGGCCAGTGGTTCGTACAGTGTATTAAAAAACGAACCAATGGCTAGGCAGCCAAGCTGCTCGAGCCTATGGCGACGAAGCCTGCCAAGCCTCCCAAAGCCTGCCAGGTGCAAGGCATTCTGGCTATATAAGCAGGCTTTCACCACATGATTCTCAGATTTCTTCTCCTTCAGTGATGACTCTACGCTCATCGCTGATCCTGAAAGCCTGCTCGCTGTTGACACGCCTTCGCAGCTGGAATCGGGATCTCTCAGCACAGCTGACCTTCTTCTCCACCGCTACAGCGATGCGGCAGTTCTGGTACGTTTCCCCTGCCAGCATCCGGTGACTCTGAAAGAGCTTGTTTCTAACAGGTAAGCCCTAAAAAAGCAAATTCTAGCAACGTTGTTGCAAATGTCGCGCTGCGAGTGTGGCCCGTGCAGGGAAACCTACACGATGTAGAAGAGCAATGAGTACGTCATCTGTCTGGGCAGACCCCACATAGAGACTGCTCACTCACTGCGACGGAATGCTCACTCGAGCATGAGTCTCACTCTTCTCCACTCGCGGACCGCCTCCACTGGAGGCAGCCCCGCTCTCCCGTTTCTCCTCTCTCAGTGAGCCTCAGAAAGAGAAAACAGAGGAGTCAGGGAGCTAAGCAACTGGGTCTGAGCCATCGCATGGTGGCACTGTACCTGCGTGCTCGCTCTCCCCATTGCACTCGGATCCACCACAGAAGGGCAGTGAACTGCGAGAGCACACGTAAAGATCAATCTTTACATCGAGCGGCTCTATCCTCCTAAGTAGATCAGAGCAGATGCTGCCGCTGGCAGCTTCAAATTTGTGTGTGTGTCACTATGGCTGCGCTCACAGACATGGGCTGCTTTTTACCACGAAAGCAGTCTGCCCCTGTTCATTCGCGGAAGGTGGCCCCACCTCCCCGTGCTCATGTTTCTCTCCTCCCAGTTACCTCGGAGAAAAACATTGACTAGCTCGTGGGTTGAACGATCAGATTTTAGCAATCTTTGACACACATCATGCGTGTTTAATCTGCCAGTGTGTGTTACAAATGAGGATCAGTGCACCTTGTTATCGAGCAGCTTAATCCTCCCAGGCAGATCACAGCAAAACGCGGACAGCCTCTTAATTTAATCAAAGCCCTTGTCACACAGGCTGAGGCCTGACAGGCCATCCCTGTAGTGCCAAACTGGGTGTTGGAGACAATAAAATGGCTTTATTCACTGCAATTCGCAGCCGCTACATCCTAGTCCCCAAAATCAGATGGTGGACTCTGGCCCATCCTTGATCTCAGACACCTGAATCACCTCATGAAAAGGTCATTCAGGATGACTACGCTGAAACAGATCCTTGCACAAATTCGCTCAAGAGACTGCTTGCTTACCGTAGAAATAGGAGCTGGATGCATACTTTTGGCCTTTCTGGTACTTTTACAAAGTACATTGACATGGCTCTCTCCCCTCTGAGACAGATGGGAATCCGCGTTCTTAACTCCCTTGATGACTGGCTCCTTCTGGCCCAGTCAGAGGCAGAATTAATATCACACACGACCCTCCTCCTCAGCCACCTGGAGCTCATTGTTCTCCAGCCAGCAAATATCATTCCTGGGAACAATTAAGTAAGGGACAGTTGTCATGACAGATGCCTCCAACTCAGGTTGGGAGGCCCTGTGCGAAAGCACACCGACTTTCGGCCACTGGTTGAAGACAGAAAAAGGCTTCCACAACAACTACCTGGAGATGCTAGCAGTATGTCGAGCCTGTCAGTTCTTCCTGCCAATCCTAAAAGGACGCCATGTGCTAATCCAATCAGACAACATGTCTCTTTTCACTCTCATAGAGCACATCCTGGAATGGGCTCAGCTCAACTTGCACTCACTGAGAGCAGCACATATACCGGGCAATTGAACCAAGGAGTGGACATGTTACAAAGGAGCACTTCAGGTCTTGCAGTCTCCACTAATAAGCTGATGAGTTGAATCAGGTGTGATAATTGAGGAAGACATACAAAATGTGCAGGGCAGGGGGTACTCCAGTACAGGTTTGAGAACCACTGGGTTAGGGGAACGTACCTGGAACCTACCGAGAACGTTCCAAGAAGGTTCCCAGAACGTTCCCCTAACCTAAAGGGAACGTTCTATTTACATTAAGAAAACTGTCCTGGCTAACCAACAGGGAACGATCTTGGGAAAGTTCTGGGAACAAAAAACTAACGTTCCAGAACGTTCTAGGAACCAAATATTGTGAGTTGGGGCAAAAGTAGGCGGCTGCAGTGTAGTGTTGTCAAAAGACTCGGTACTTCGGTACCAAGTCGGTACTAAAAAAAAAATGAAAATGTCACGGTACCAGGTTTCTTTAAGTACCGGTGGTGCCGAGTACCCGGTCAACCCGGTTCTTGACGCATACAGCACTATGATTTCTGCGTAGCAGAAAACGCGGACGGAATCTCAAAATCCAGTCATGAAAATGAAACTTACATTTTAATATGGACAGTCACGGAATTTGTCAAAGTTAGCATAAATTAATCAAATCAAATCTCCGTATGGACCAGTGTCTATAAATGTTAAGCCGCAAAAGTTGGTTGAAATGTGAACCCGGCATGTTCTGCGTGTCTCTGCGTGAATGAATGAATGGCAGAGAGGTGTGGTTTTGTTTACTATATAGACTGAAGCGCGTGACACTTGCAGTAATTTCAGCATCTGCTGTCTCAATGAGGACATAAATACATAAACAACATCACTTTACAAGCATTTTACCGTTTCATTTGAGTAAGAACAGTGTCAATTTAAAGGTATTCACGGCAAATCAGGGTTTCCCACACATTGATTTATTTTGTTGCGGCCGCCAAAATATCAAAACTGACCGCCACAAATAGATTTTCCAAAAGGCTTTGACTTCATTGAATAAACATGAGCACTGCACATTTCAAAATCAAAAACCGATGTGGGTGTTTTTATATCACTGTATTTCAGAAGGAAACCGACTGTATTTAGAACATTTTCGATTTCATTTTCATTTCATTTTGCATGTAATGCTTGATAAGGCAGCGTTTGTGAGAGCTGCTTTACAGCCGTTACCAGAGAATCCTGTATCTCTCCCGCTCTTAAAGCGCCTCCTGCTGGCAGAAAATTAATTTGCATATATATGTATATATGGGGGCGGGGGAGTGCCGCCACAAATAGAGTGTAAAGAACCCGTCAAAATAAAAGTTCATTTTTACATAAAGGCATTGTGCTAGAAATATTACTATTATTTAGTAGAATGTATGTGATACTGCTACTACTGTTGAAAAAAATTAATAAAACTTTATTTTTTAAATAAATAAATCCCCTTTATTTAACAAAAATAAAATGTGTTTAAATTTCATTAATTAAAAGACAAAATAAATTTGGGTGAAACTTGTTTACTGTTTTTCATAATTACATTACTTGTAGAAAAACTTTAAACACAATTGTAAATAAGTATAAATAATGGCATTGGTTTTATTAATAGTGATAAAAAGTTTTTTTTTTTTTAATTAGCATATTTTTGTGTTTTGCTTTGGTACCGAAATTGGTACCGAGAACCGTACTGCAGTGAGGGAGGAGTGAAATAAGCACAATCAAGATGGACAGTTCTGACCTCTCTAAGTATAACAGATACCAATACAAGATCAAAGGCGGATATCGCATTATTCACACTCATCTGCTGTGTTGCTGATATAGTTTCAGTTCTGTTGCTTTTATATGAAAACAAATCTGATGAACAAGAGACTCAAAGTACTTGCTATTTATTCCATTTGAAATTTTGAAATTTTATCATAAATTTTTACTTTAATACAATCATGTATTTTAGAATTTTTAAGAAATACGACAACAGTCACATATCTCATACAGAGATTAGACTGTCATGGTGTTTGGGAATATTCATGCATAATTTAAACAAATAATCACATGATATCAGACAAAAAATAAAACATTTTTAGAAGAGAACGCAACATCACAGTTGTTTGAACCAATGATCATTAAGCTGTGTTGTCAGCAAGTTTTCCATCGTACTTTTGGTCAGGGCAGCTGGGGGAGAGCAACTGCACTCGACTGCACGGCCGACTCGATGTCACAAGAATTTTTTGCCATACGTTGCCGTGACATCAGACTGCCCTCGGATACATTGCTAAAATGGGATGCATCTTGTGGTTATCATGGTGATCAGTTTTGCACCAATTTTTCTCATCTCAAATGAGCCTATAGAGAGCAGTGGCTCCTTATGCTTTTGAATCGCTCTCGCGGTACTTTGTTGTCATATACCAATTGATCTGTGCAGTGCCGCTTCAAGTTGGACAAAACTTTTAGGCTTGTTCAAGATGCATCAGCGCTGCGCAGAGCAATCTGCATATGACATCAAAGTACCGCGAGTGTGATTAGAGAGCAGATGACTCTTTAAGCTTTTGAATTGCTCTCATGTTACTTTAATGTTATAAGGCGATCGGTCTGCGCAGCGCCGATGCATCTCGAACAAGCCTTTTGTCTTGATTGTTCCAGGTGTCTCTTGTTAGTGATTAGTGTCTTTGCATATATAGCCCTCATTGTCCTTTTTTAAAGCTTTGTTCCCTGTACTACTGTTGGTGAGTTTGTTTTCATGGTCATGTTGTGTTCCCTTTCGATACTACACTTGTACTGAGTCGCTAGACGCTAGGGGGGAAAATCCTTTTTTGTCCAATACTGAATCATTTTTTAATAATGCAGTGGCCATTGGTTTCTGCGGTGAAATAAAAATTAACCAATGGAGAGTCAGCAGAGCTGCACAAGCCTATGGCCACAAAGCCTGACAGAGCTTGCCAATATGGGCAGGGCCATCTGGCTATATAAGTGGGGTTCTGGCATAGGACTCTCAGATTTCTTCTCCCTCAGCGACAACCACAATCCTTTGCTCTACGAGTCCTGAAGCCTTCGCCATTGACAAGCCTCACAGCGGATCAAGACCTCTCTGCTCAGTTGATTCATAGCTCCCACGAGCTGCCTTCAGCGTCTGCAGCAGCCGCGATCTCAGCGATCCCCTACCACCATATGGTGAGATTTAAAAGAGCAATTTCACCAAGATGGTACCATTCACCAAGATGGCGCTGAAGAGTTCAGACGCCGTCCAGGTCGCTCTGCTTAGATTGTGTTTTTATTTACTTTTTTACTTACTGTTGCTTTCTCTTTTAACACACATAATGTCTGCACTGATCATTTACGACAAAGAAACACTTTTGGACATTGGACACTGCTTCACTGACCTGTCTCAGGACACTTTATCCTCCAATCCATCTTGGCCATCTGAGATTCTCTGGAACACCGAGATGAACAATGGCCACCTGAATAACCACCCGAGGTGACGGATCAAGAAACACTGCTGGAAACGTGCTGGGATTCGCAACAGATTGGTAAAAAAAAGCTCACAGTCCTCCTCTACCGAGCATTCTGCTCGCCAATGTCCAGTCTCTGGAGAATAAGATGGACGATCTTAGAGACAGGATAAGCTTCCAACAGGACATTAGGGACTGTAACATCCTTTGTTTGTCTGAAACATGGCTCACAACCTCGGTCCTGGACACTGCTGTAATGCTGTCTGATAACTTCTCTGTTTTACTAATGGACAGAACAGCTGAGGCCGGTAAATCCAAAGGTGGAGGAGTGTGTTTCATGATTAACAAGAAATGGTGTGACCCCAGGAATATCTCCACTCTGTCACGCTCCTGCTCGCCTCATCTGGAACATTTATCCATTATTTGCCGCCTATTCTATCTTCCCCGGGAGTTTTCATCGATCATCGTTACTGCTGTTTACATTCCACCACAAGCAGAGGCTTTTTCTAAGCCTCATGATGCGCTCAGTGGCAACATCAACAAACATCCTGACGCTGCTATTATCATCGCTGGTTTTAACAAAGCCAACCTCAGGCAGGTTGTGCCGAACTTTTATCAACATGGATCATTCCTACTCTCAGTTTAAGAATGCCTACAAAGCTCGCTCACTACCGGCTTTTGTCAAATCGGATCATGCCGCCAAGAACCCCCGGTGCAGAGGGTAGGGTTGGTACACTGGATCATTCCTACTCTCAGTTTAAGGTATGGCTACAAGGTGGTTAAGTATGCGTATTTTGTTAGATCGGTTCATGCTTTTGTGAAATGGGGTTGCAGTGGCGCGTAGGGTTGGTGGTGCAGATGTTAGGGTTTGTTAGAGTCGGCTCTTGATGACGTAGACTGGGACATGTTTCAGGCAAGTTCATTTGACGTCAGCGAGTTCACGGATGTAGCATTAAGCTTTGTAAACACGCTAGCCGAGCAAGTAACTGAAACTGTAACTATAAGGACCTTCTCTAATCAGAAACCATGGGTGGACAGAACAATCCGTGTAGCAGTAAACAAACGCAGTGCTGCTTACAACACCAGTCTTTTGTCAGGAAACATGAGCGAGTACAAAGCATTATGCTATGCTCTCCGTGCTATGCAGTAAGAGCCACCAAACTCCGATACAGGGAACGAATAGAGTCTCATTTTCAGCTAAATGACTCCAGACGCATGTGGCAGTGACTAAGGACCATCTGTGCCTTTGGAAACAAATCCTCTGCAGAGGTGAGAGCAGATCCGTCGCTGGCTGATGAGTTAAACTCTTTCTACGGCCGCTTTGAAAACAATCTAAGCAGCGCGAGTCTGCCGATCAGTGCGTCAGGAAGCAGCAGTCAGAGCAGCGATAATCATGTAATCACCATGTTGGAGGACGAGGTTTGGAGGGCTTTAAAGTGAGCGAACGTCAGGAAAGCAGCAGGTCCTGATGGGATTTCTGGCAGTGTTCTGAGGTCCTGCGCTGATCAACTCGCTGTGTTTTTTTACATCCATCTTTAATGCACTGTGAACTAAAATCAACAAACATTAATAAACTCTGTGAAAATATATTGCTCATGTTAGTTAATGCATTTACTAATGTTAACAAATGAGACCTTATTATAAAGTGTAATTAAAACCTATATTGATTTACACCTAGTATTATATACACCGCCTGCATAACTATTAGGCACACTGATATTCTGGTATTTTTTTTTAATTGCAAACATTTTAATTCTTAATAATTTCAGTTTATTTTGTATTTAATCATTTCTGAGTGATATATAATTGTCCATGAAGGCTGGACGAGAAAAACACCTTATATTCAGGTGTGCAGAATTACTAGGCAATTTTCTTTTACAGATGAAATGAGTAAAAAAAAAAAAAAAAAAAAAAATATATATATATATATATATATATATTATATATATATTATATATATATATATATATATATTTTTTTTATATTTTTTTTTTTAAATTTTTTTTTTTTTTTCCAAAAATTATTAAATCCCCATGAGAAATATTCAAATTCAATACAGAAATTGCAAAATTAAGACATGACCATTGGACAAAAAATCCTGACTAGGACGGCGGGGTCAGAAAAAAACAGGTGGAGAAGAGAAGACACAAGTTAACTGCAAAAAGAATAAAGAATTAATGTGATGATTATTTTTTATAAAGAATTAGTCTTAATATACAGTATTTCGCAATACTTCAGCATGTTATTATAATTAAGTGAGGGTCATTTTATCAGTAAAAGAAAACATGCCTAATAATTCAGTACTCCTGAATATAAGGAGTTTTTCACTTCCAGCCTTCAAGGACAATTATATATCACTCGTAAATGATTAAATACCAAATGTACAGTAGTTATTATGATTGATGTGACTTGGAATTGGTAAAATGTGCTTGGAAAAAAATTGCAACAAGCTCTAATGTAACTTGATGAGAATAAACCTCCTAACACATTAATGTCTGTCTTTCTGCATTGCAAACAATATTTCATTTCATGTTTTAGAAACATCTCTTATGTGAGCAAGCTTTAGTCTTAACATTGCATAAACCAACTTTCTCTTACAGAGAAAGAAGGCTTTCAGCATATGTGGGCTTGCATTCGCTTCAGTTGCTTAGTTGCACTGACATAGTGTTACTGTTCACAGAATCATAAGCATAAAACTCCTAACATATTAAAATCTGCATTGCAAATAACATTTCATTTCATGTTTTAGAAACATCTTTGATGTGGGCAAGCTTTAGTCTTAACATTGCATAAACCAACTTTCTCTTACAGAGAGAACGTTTTCAGCATGTGGACTTGCATTCTCTTCAGTTGGTAAGTTGCACTAACATAGTGTTACTGTTCAAAGAATCACTTGTTTAAATTTCATAAAATATTTTAATCTGCATTGCAAATAACATTTCATTTCATGTTTTAGAAACATCTTTGATGTGGGCAAGCTTTAGTGTTAACATTGCATAAACCAACTTTCTCTTACAGAGAAAGATGGTTTTCAGTATTTTTGGGTTGTGTGGGCTTGATTTGTTTTGTTTTGTTTAGTTGTGTGTTAATGTTGTTAGTTTTAATGGAATAATTCTACTGTTCTTAGTGTGTTTAGAATTTCTTCATAAACATAAAACTCCTAACACATTAAAATCTGTCTTTCTGCATTGCAAATAACATTTCATTTCATGTTTTAGAAACATCTTTGATGTGGACAAGCTTTAGTCTTAAAATTGCATAAACCAACTTTCTCTTACAGAGAAAGATGGTTTTCAGTATTTGTGGGCTTGCATTCTCTTCATTTGATTAGTTGCACAAACTAAGTGCTACTGTTCACAGATGAATTAAACTAATCCTCCTGTGCTTAGACGCTCTAACATAACTTCATGAGAATAAAACTCCGAACACATTAATATCTGTATTTCTGCATCGCAAATAACATTTCATTTCATGTTTTACAAAAATCTTTGATGTGGGCAAGATTTTAGTCTTAACATTGCATGAACCAACTTTCTTTTATAGAGAAAGAAGGTTTTCAGCATACAGTATGTGGGCTTACATTCTGTTCAGTTGCTTAGTTGCACTAACATAGTGTTACTGTTCACAGAAGCACAGTTTCTTGTTCTGAGAAGCTCTAACATAAGATCATGAGCATAAAACTCCTAACACATTAAAATCTGTCTTTCTGCATTGCAAATAACGTTTCATTTCATGTTTTAGAAACATCTTTGATGTGGGCAAGCTTTAGTCTTAACATTGCATAAACCATCTTTCTCTTACAGAGAAAGAAGATTTTCAGCATATGTGAGCTTGCATTCTCTTCATTTGCTTAGTTTTCACTGACATTCACAGAAGCACTAAATTAAGATTATTTTGCTTAGAAGCTCTTACATAACTTCATGAGAATAAAACTCTGAACACATTAATATCTGTCTATCTGCATTGTAAATAACATTTCATTTTATGTGTTAGAAACATATTTGAATTGGGCAAGCTTTAGTCTTTACATTTATTAAACCAACTTTTTCTTACAGAGAAAGTAGGTTTTCAGCATATGTGGGCTTGCATTCTATTAATTTGCTTAGTTGCACTAACAGATTATTACTGTTCACAGAAGCACTAAACTATTTCTTTTGCTTAGAAGCTCTTACATAACTTCATGAGAATAAAACCCTGAACACATTAATATCTGTATTTCTGCATTGCACATAACATTCAATTTCCTGTTTTAGAAATATCTTTGATGTGGGAAGGCTATAGTCTTAATATTGCATAAACCAACTTTCTCTTACAGAGAAAGAAGGTTTTCAAAATATATGGGCTTGCTTTCTCTTCAGTTGCTTAGTTGCACTAACATAGTGTTACTGTTCAGAGAATCACCAAACTAATCCTCCTGTGCTTAGAGGATGTTTTCAGCATAGGTTGACTTGCATTTTCTTCATTTGGTTAGATGCACTAATATAGTGTAACTATTCTCAAATTCATTTTTTTGAGAATATTTTTGATTTGGGCAAGCTTTAGTCTTAACATTGCATAAACCATCTTTCTCTTACAGAGAAAGAAGATTTTCAGCATATGTGAGCTTGCATTCTCTTCATTTGCTTAGTTTCACTGACATTCACAGAAGCACTAAATTAAGATTATTTTGCTTAGAAGCTCTTACATAACTTCATGAGAATAAAACTCTGAACACATTAATATCTGTCTATCTGCATTGTAAATAACATTTCATTTTATGTGTTAGAAACATATTTGAATTGGGCAAGCTTTAGTCTTTACATTGCATAAACCAACTTTTTCTTACAGAGAAAGAAGGTTTTCAGCATATTTGGGCTTGCATTCTCTTTATTTGCTTAGTTGCACTAACATAGTATTACTGTTCATAGAAGCACTAAACTAAGATTCTTTTGCTTAGAAGCTCTTACATAACTTCATGAGAATAAAACCCTGAACACATTAATATCTGTATTTCTGCATTGCACATAACATTCAATTTCATGTTTTAGAAATATCTTTGATGTGGGAAAGCTATAGTCTTAATATTGCATAAACCAACTTTCTCTTACAGAGAAAGAAGGTTTTCAAAATATATGGGCTTGCTTTCTCTTCAGTTGCTTAGTTGCACTAACATAGTGTTACTGTTCAGAGAATCACCAAACTAAGCCTCCTGTGATTTGGTGTTATTATTTTAATTAGTGATAATCTAAGATTCTTACTGATTAGAAGTTTTTATTTTTTCTTCATGAGCAAAAAACTCCTTAATGATTTAGATTAATATTTTGTGTGGGCAAGCTTTAGTCTTCACATTGCATAAACCAATTTTCTCTTACAGACAAAGAAGGTTTTCAGCATATGTTGGCTTGTATTCTCTTGATTTGATTAGTTGCACTAACATAGTGTTACTGTTCACAGAAGCACTAAACTAAGTCTCCTGTGCTTAGAAGATGTAACATAACTTCATAAACATAAAATTCCTAAGACATTCAAATATGTCTTTCTGCACTGCAAATTACATTTCATTTCATGATTTAGCAACATCTTTCATGTGGGCAGGCTTTAGTCTTCACATTGCATAAACCAATTTTCTCTTACAGACAAAGAAGGTTTTCAGCATATGTTGGCTTGTATTCTCTTCATTTGATTAGTTGCACTAACATAGTGTTACTGTTCACAGAAGCACTAAACTAAGCCTCCTGTGCTTAGAAGATGTAACATAACTTCATAAGCATAAAATTCCTAAGACATTTAAATCTGTCTTTCTTGCACTGCAAATAACATTTCATTTCATGTTTTAGAAACATCTTTATGTGGGCAAGCTTTAGTCTTAACATTGCATATACCAACTTTCTCTTACAGAGAAAGAAGGTTTTCAAAATATTTGAGCTTGCATTCTCTTCATTTGCTTAGTTGCACTAACATAAGATCATGAGCATAAAACTCCTAACATAATAAAGTCTGTCTTTTTACATGGCAAATTACATTTAATTTCATATGGTATAAACATCTTTCATGTGGGCAAACTTTTAGCTTGACTGATGTGTAATCAATCCAATGGAAGGGCGAGACGTCATAGGAGGGTGATGTAGCGACCAGGAAGCTATAAAAACATGTAGGGTGAAACTGGCATCAGCTTTTCGTCATTCAGCAACCGCTCTGTGTGTGTGTGTCAGTCACTATCTGTTTGTGAGTCTTATTTAGTGTTGTTTGTCCACTTAAAAGCTCCATTATGTCAAAGCTTCAGTCAAAAGAAGCATTTGGGAGAGCAGGTGGCATTCAGGTAGTTTGTTTCTCCCTGCCCGTGCTATATATTTTGTTCAGGAAGAACAAAGGAAGAAAGGCACCAGGCCCAGATGGTGTTACACCAGCATGTCTGAAAACCTGTGCTGACCAGCTGGCCCCCATCTTTTCACAGATCTTCAACAGATCTCTGGAGTTGTTTGAAGTCCCTTCCTGCTTCAAATGCTCCACTATCATCCCCGTCCCAAAGAAACCCAAGATAACAGGACTTAACGACTACAGTCCTGTGGCTCTAATGTCTGTTGTCATGAAGTCATTTGAAAAACTGGTTCTGGCTTATCTGAAGGACATCACTGGACCCTTACTGGACCCCCTGCAGTTTGCTTACTGAGCAAACAGGTCGGTGGATGATGCAGTCAACATGGGACTGCACTTCATCATGCAACATCTGGAGAAAACAGGGACTTATGTGAGGATCCTGTTTGTGGACTTTAGTTCAACTTTCAACACCATCATCCCAACAGCCCTCCAGACCAAACTGACCCATCTCTCTGTTCCTAGCTCTATCTGTCAATGGATCACCAGCTTTCTGACAGATAGGCAACAGCTAGTGAGACTGGGGAAATTCATGTCAAACAGCCACTCCACCAACACTGGTGCCCCTCAGGGACTGTTTGCTTTCCCCACTACTCTTCTCCCTGTACACCAACGACTGCATGCCTAAAGACCCCTCTGTCAAGCTCCTGAAGTTTGCAGACGACACTACAGTAATCGGTCTCATACAGGACAGCTTACAGACAAGAGATTGAGCAGCTGGTGTTGTGTTATTTTACTATATGTTATGCTATTTACTCAATATGGTGTTATCTTACTTAAAATATGACGCATGGTCATGAAAGTAATCAATATACTTGTTAATATGTGGAGTTATTACAATACTGGATCTCTTAATGTAGAATGTAAGTCTGAGGGCCTATCCTTTGGGCAGTACTGGTGGTTTCTATTGGATTGTATCAGTAAACTTAAATAACCCTATGAACTTTGGGTGACTTCCAGGGTATGACAGGTAAACAAGTTAGATGTATGTCTCATGTAACCACCTAATTGGCAGCAGAATAGACGTGGCTGATCTGGACAAATTCCACTATTACTCTAGATGGCCAGAGGAGTAAAACCGGCTGATCTGGACAAATTCCACCATTGGCCAGGTGGGTTAATAAGAAATTGTGGCAAACCAGATAGGCATAGCCAATTAAAAACCGGAACTACCAACTTTGGTAAGAGAAAAAGGTATAAAATGAATGCTCGTACAGAGAGAGAATTCAGATGCAGCGTCTGTCATCTTGGCTTTGTTGCTGTGTTCAATAAAGTTTTATTTTGACATCTGGAACTCTGCTTCTTGAGCTTTATTGACAAAATTGAGAAGACCACTGTTTGTTTCCATGACAAATTTTCATCATGAACAGGAATGGCTTGAAGCCTGACCTTGATGAGAGCCGTGGCATGTGAACGACTGGTGAACACGCAAACAATAAAAGACTTTTATAATGAGGTAAGAGCAATTTTTTGTTTAAATGAAAGTGTTGAATTGTTTGCGTGTTTGCTTAGGTCAAACCTGTGGCGGTGATTGAGGAAAAGGCTTTACCAAATCGAATCTCGATCATTTAAGTTAAAAATAACAGGCGTAGGAGGCTCCATATGTCAAAAGACATGCATGCATTAAGAGTAGTAAAGAGTTTTTGTGTGTGCACAAGAGGTGCACAGTTCCTAAGAGAGGCATAAAAGCCTGTGGTTACCGCTTCCTAAGTGGGAGACCAAGGTATACCAGGGAGCGACTTGTTGGTAAAGTGTGGCCCTGGTGAACTCCCACGGCAGAAGGGCTGCTCGGACAGGTGTCTGCACACGAAAAAGAGTTAAACTGTTAGTCTCTGTCTGACCATTGTATGTTGAGAGAGAGATTTCTGTGTGCACGCTGCATGCTGGAAACATTACTGTAAGCGTTGATCTTGGCTGATATACTAACCACATTAACTATACTGGGCTTTGCATGAAGCTAAATGTGCTGATTTTATATCTTTTATGTGACTGTTTATGATTGCAATGGTATGAAAAACAGTGTGAACACTTGTAAAATAATAAAGAAGACATTAAGATAGTGATTGGAAAGTAAAGAGTGTATAAAGAGAATTATAAGAGTTGAAAGAACAAAGAATTCTTCAAAGAACTGGCTTTGTCGGGTGTTTGGACATTATCCAGGTTAACGATGCTGTGATCCAAATTGTGAAACAATTATTGATAAAAAAAAGTAAAAAGTGACTGGTTTTTCGTTCCTAGAGAGAGAGAGAAGACGTTGGTTGCTGCTTCTCTCTCACCTGATCTGTGTGTGAAAGCAAGGAACCTCTGTGTCAGTGAGAGAGTGAAAGTATCAGTAACACTTTATAATAATGTTCAGTTATAAGTCATTTATAAATTATTAGTTAATGATGAACTAATTATTTACAAAACATGACTATACATTCATAAATGATTAATATGTGATAAGTTAACATTTAAGTAATGTTTTATTAATTCAGTTGTAAGTCACTTATAAGTTATTAGTTAATGATGAATGAATCATTTACAAAACATGACTATATGTTTATAAATGATTAATGAGTGGTTTGCTAACGATTTACAAATGTGTTGTAAGTTATCTTACAAAAAGTTCAAATCATGAAATAAATCAAACTGATCATTAGTAGATGGTTTATAAGTTATTAGTTGATACATTATTTATCACTTATAAATCACTGAAAAATATTTATAATTTAAATATCATATAAGGCATTTGTATATCCTGTAACTGAAATGTATACCAGAACCTTTGCATATGGCAAATAAATGGTAAATTTACAAACTGCAGTTTGTACATAATTTATAAAGATCTGCAAATGATATGTAATACATTTAGAAGTGATGAATAGTTTACACTTTAGATTAGGGGATGCAGAAAGTGTTATAAATGACTTGTGTACATATACAAATAATTTGTAACAGGTAAGAAAGGTCTACAAATGATATGTAACACATTTAGAAGTGATGGATAGTTTACACTTTAGATTAGGGGATGCAGAAAGTGTTATAAATGACTTGTATACATATACAAATAATTTGTAACAGGTAAGAAAGGTCTACAAATGATATGTAACACATTTACAAGTTATGAATAGTTTACACTTTAGATTAGGGGATTCAGAAAGTGTTATAAATGACTTGTGTACATATACAAATAATTTGTAACAGGTAAGAAAGGTCTACAAATGATATGTAACACATTTACAAGTGATGAATAGTTTACACTTTAGATTAGGGGATTCAAAAAGCTTTGTACATGATTTATTCATGCGTTTACACATCATCTATAACAGGTGTTGAACACTTTGTAGTGTGAACTAAGTACTGACTGGTGAGGGTACAGACAGCTGTCTTCTCTGACACACATGGAGTCTTTAACTCTGTGCACCTGATGTGAGCTTCAGTGGAAGGTAAAAGCGGTTGAGAGGGTCACTTCATCACTAGATCCACACACTCCACACAGAACACTAGTCTGTGCTGATGAGTGAAAGGATTTAACACAAGCCGCTGGAATCACCTGACTAAGGCATTTATAAATGTTTATCCACTTCAAAACAAATGAATTACTCTTCTTAAAAACAGTGCGTTAGCATACCTACATGTTTGTGCTTTTGAACACGGACCAGTTAACAAATTCACCAATAAATCATATACTGATCATTTACTAATGGTTTGTTCATCATTTGTTCATGATTAACAATTGTTTATTGAGATAATTATACAAAACAATTTTGACAGAAATACTTCAGTGATTTATAAGTGATAAATAATGTATCAACTAATAACTTATAAACCATCTACTAATGATCAGTTTGATTTATTTCATGATTTGAACTTTTTGTAAGATAACACATTTGTAAATCGTTACCAAACCACTCATTAATCATTTATAAACATATAGTCATGTTTTGTAAATGATTCATTCATCATTAACTAATAACTTATAAGTGACTTACAACTGAATTAATAAAACATTTCTTAAATGTTAACTTATCACATATTAATCATTTATGAATGTATAGTCATGTTTTGTAAATAATTAGTTCATCATTAACTAATAATTTATAAATGACTTATAACTGAACGTTATTATAAAGTGTTACCCCTCTGGGTTGTTCTGAATTAGGAAATTCATTAAATATCAGGATAATAATAATAATAATAATAATAATAATAATAATAATAAAATATAAAAAATATTAATATATTTTCACCATGTAAAGTGGGTCTGGGGTCTATGTTATACCCCAGGCATAACATTAGGGTTAGTGTAAAAGAGACAGGAAGTGCAGTGGCATTGCATATAACCTGCAGGATACTGAGATGACTGATGATCATGATTATTTTGAGAAGTAGACCATTACACATGGACATATGTCGTTAGAAATCCACCAGCATTAAGAAATAGAACAGCAGATGCTGAGATCATTGCTTAATCGATTTAAATAGAAAAACAAAAGGAAAAAAATGGGTGATGAAGTTGTTGTAAATAAGAAAAAGAAAATTCTATCAATACAAGAAAAAAGTTTACTAATTTACTTTATGGAACAATTAAACTTAAAATATTGAACGAAAGATGAATTGAACATTGGAATATTCAGGATAGGTGGGTTTTGCATAGAGTTAACCCCATCTTTCACTTACTCAATTTTGGAAGGAGGAGTGACGGCTACAGGTTGCAAATTTAATTTGAGGAGGCTGTGGAGTTTTGAGGCATTTAGCTTGGGAGAAAATATCATTTGGACAAAAAGCAATTTGCGATGGAAAGAACCAAAAGGCCTTGTGTTCCCTATCAAAAGCTACTCTCAATGCTGTGTATCAAATGCTAATGAGAACATTCTTTGTTCGACCGGTTGTGAAGCACGTGTGTCAAACACACCAAGAATTGTCTTAAATAACCTTGGTAGGTGACGTAACGGATTACACGCACCTGGAGGTTATAAATAGACATGACGCAGAAACATCCTCAGGTTTCTTTGCCTTCAAGGACCGCATTGTGTGTGTGTGTGTGTGTGTGTGTGTGAGAGAGAGAGAAACAATAAAATAAAGAAAGAGCACGCTGCCCTTGGGCTCGGGGAAGAATGCGAGCACTGCGATTTAGTATTCATCAAAGTGCTTAGCTCGTGGCTCGCCCTTTTCAAAGGATGCGAGCCAGCCGCCTCTCCCTCATTAAGATCCTTGGGGTCGTGTGTCGATCTGGCCGAGGCGCGGTGGACAGCTCCGCCCCTTTCTCTCACGCTTTCGCTGGAACATGAAGTCCTCATGTCCGTTTCTCAAGTGCGCCCCGTACTTCTTCTGAACAGGCCGAGGAGACTTAAACTCTTGCTTCTGGGGAGATAGAAAGTGCCACCTCAGAGCGCTCCTCCCCTGATGATAGAGTGTATGAGGAGCTACTCGAGGTGGTAACTCGTGCAGTTGACGGTCTAAAGCTAGACTGGCCACAGGAGCAAGAGCCCCCCAAACGCTCGAAATTAGACAACAGATTTCTGTCGGGTGGCTAGGGGGAGGGACCTCAGCGACGGTCTCTCCCCTTCTTCGGCGATCTCCACAAAGAGCTGGTGTGGTCATGAAGTAAGCCATATTCGTCCCGTGTCTTCGTGCCATTGACATCGATTTATTTGAATATCGTGGATGCAAAGGCACGGGGCTACATGCCAAATATCTCCCCATGGGTAGAAAGGACTGTAGCGAAAGGCTACAGGATTCAGTTTGTGTATTGTCCTCTGCGTTTCAATGGCGTGGTCTCCACTTCCGTGAAACTGGAACGAGCGCATTTGTTGACACAGGAATTGCAAACTTGTTGGGGGTTGTAAGGATTCGATCATGGTGCGGGTACAGCTGTCTCCTGTATGCGTCAAGTCCATTCTAAACACCCTAAAGAACATCAAGTTAGGCCAGAAAGTCACAGTTCATCACTTTCAGTGAGTGCTAGGTCTCGTGGCAACTGCATCCACGGTGATACCTTTGGGCCTCCTGCACATGAAATCATTTCAGTTATGGCTCAGGGCCAGGGGATTTCATCCAAGGGCCAATCCCCAGAGGCAAATAAGGGTTACGCGCCAGGGGCTTCGTACCCTATCTATGTAGTTCAGACCCCGGTTTCTGACTTTGGGTCCCACTCTAGGTGCATGTTGTCATTGCAAGATGCTAAAGACAGATGCTTCCCTCACGGGCTGGGGTGCGGTCTTAGATGGCCATCCAGCCCAAGGGAACTGGAGATGTTATCTTCTCGAATGGCACATCAATTGCCTTGAAAGGAAGGCTGTATTTCTGGCCCTGAAATACTTCCTCCAGCAGTTAGGATGCTACTATATTCTAGTGAGGGTGGACAACACGGTGGTAGTCTCTTACATAAATTGCCAGGGTAGACTGCGGTGGTGCCGCTTGAACAAGTTAGTGCAACAGGTTCTGCTTTGGGCACAGGACAAGTTCCTGTCCCTCAGGGTGATTTACATTCCAGGGCATATGAATGTGGGAGCAGACTTGCTGTACAGACAATTTGTTACACACAGGGAATGGAAACTCCATCCCGAATTAGTCAGTCAAATTTGGGAAAGATTTTACGAAGCAGAGGTGGACCTCTTTGCTTCACAGGTGACAGTACAAAGTCCCCACTACTTCTCTCTGACTCATCCAGCTCCCCTGGGTCTGGACGCGATGGCCCATGCATGGCCCAGACTGCATCTTTATGCCTTTCCTCTGATTGCTCTACTCCCGGGAGTCCTGGCCAAGGTCCGTCGACAGGGGTCTTGCCTCTTACTGATAGCGCCCCATTGGCTGACCAGAGTATGGTTCTCAGATCTAATATCCCTCCTCGATGACTCGCCATGGGCGATTCCGGTCAGGAGGGACCTTCTCTCTCAGGCACATGGGACGGTGTTTCATCCCCGGCCTGAGCTCTAGAACCTTCATGTCTGGCCCCTGAGGGGGACCAACTAAGAGATGCTGGGTGTCCAGCCGATGTAGTAGAGACTATTCTAAGTGCTAGGGTCACTTCCACTAGAAGAAGTTATGCCTTCAAATGGCACATTTTCAAAAATTGGTGTATGGCACACAATGCAGACCCAGTTCACTGCCAAGTTGTGTCAGTGCTAGAGTTCCTGCTAGAGAAATTGTCCTCAGGCACATTTCCTGGTACTCTCAGAGTCTATGTGGCCACCATTTTGGCTTGCCATGCTTTGATTGCCACCCTTTAGTCACCCGCTTCATTCGTGGAGCCAAGCAGTTGAGGCCGCCCACTAGAGTGACTGTCCCTTTGTGTGACTTAGCTATAGTGCTCGAGGGTCTGGTTGACACCCCTTTCGAACCACTAGAGTCAGCACCTGCCAGGTTTCTGACCCTAAAGATGTCGTTTCAAATGGCTATTTCTTTTCTGAAGAGAACTGGGGATTTGCAGGCTCTGTCAGTCTCGCCATCCTGCCTAGACTTTGCCCCTGGGCTGGTCAAAGCTATTTTGCATCCTCACCCTAATTATCTTCCAACAGTTCCATTCTCTACCATACATCTGGTCGTTCTTGAAGCCTTCTGCCCTCCGCCGTTCACGACAATGGAGCAGGAAAGACTTCACTTAATGTGTCCAGTATGTGCTCTTCAGATTTATGTCCACCACACCAGCCAGTGGCGTAAGTCGGAGCAGCTTTTCATATGCTATGGGGGCCGCAACCGGGGGGCGGCTACCAATAAGCAAACAATGTCACATTGGGTGAGGGATGCTATTGGCCTAGCCTACGAGGGACGTGGTCAAGCTTTGCCGTTAGGAGTCGGGGCCCATTCAACCAGGGGGGTTGCATCTTCTATGGCTTTGGCAAGAGGTGTCCCCTTGCAGAAAGTGTGTGATGCAGCAGGTTGGTCCTCTCCGCACACATTTGTCAGATTCTATAGTTTGGATGTCCATGCTACTCCGGGCTCGCATATCCTTGAGTCAACATCCCTTGGGCATGTCTGAGACATTTTTCAATATTTGTGCGCACATACTACACAGCCTTGGGGGTCCAGACACTTCCAGTGTGGTGATGTTGGTATTCTCGTTCCCATTAGCATTTGATACGCAACATCGAGAGTAACTTTTCATAGGGAACATCTCGGGTTACTTGACTGTAACCCTGTTCCCTGAAAAAGCGGTAATGAGATGCTGCGTGTCAATGCCACACTGTAGGCGTGCCCAGACATCGTTTCAGACAAAGGTTTAACCTGAGGATGTTTTGTGTCATGTCTATTTATAGACATGACACAAGTGCGTGTAATCTGTTACATCACCTACCAAGGTTATTTAAGCCACTCCTTGGCGTGTCTGACACAAGTGCTTCACACGTGCTTCACAACCGGTCGAACAAAGAATGTTCTCATTAGCATTTGATATGCAGCATCTCATTCCCGCTTTTTCAGGGAACAGGGTTACAGTCAAGTAACCCGAGGTCTAAAAAAAAAATTGGCAGAAAGAACAAAGAAACTGGCTACTAAGTGGCTGGCAGGGGGAACATTTGATGTGGCAATATGTAAAGAAATTATGGTCTTGTTAAAAAAAGACCAATGACAACTCCAAAACAATAAATGAGAAAAAAAAAGAAAAAGAATTAGGGGTATTGATCCTTTTCAAACAATATGGAATTAAATTATTAAAATTGCAGAAACAAGAAAGAGAGAATAAAAATAATGAAATAGAAGAAAGTCCATCTCCATATGCTCCTTCCTGCGAGCAGGCTGTTGATCAAATGGCTTTAGTACAGGGAAAAATAGATTTAAAGGGGCCAATATAATTTGAGGGATATGTACAAGATGCAAGTACAGATGTTGAAATAAATGAGCAGAGCTGCAGAAGTGAACTGAGGAGAACAGCAGACAACAGGGGAGAGAGAGACACACACACAGCCATGAGGGAGGGGCTGAAGCTACAAGAGGAGGGTCTGAGAACATCCACACCACTACTACAGCCAAGACCACTGGGGAGGGGGCAAGGACTACAGAGAGGAGGAGAAAACAGGTGAGCCACCCACATATCATTGTCTTTCAGAAATGCTCAAAAAAATGGAAGACCACCACAAGCATCTGACATCAGTTAGAGAACTATCAAACAGAAGAGCCTGGAGACGCACCTGAAGGGACAGTGACACCTGCTGACTCCATCCAGGCAGCACAGGATGAGATGGAGGAAAGGTGCAACAGAACAAGTGAGAATCTCAAACAAGCTGTTCGCATGACAAGGGAAGATTTCAAAAACCTGTTGCTCATTGCAACAAGAGCTGGATGAACTGATGGGCAAACGTGAACCAATGCAACCACATCCAAGTTCACATGACAATGTCCAGCAGAAGCAGTACAAGCAAGTAGCTGGGACACTGGTCATGCAAGATATAGAATATCCAGATGACCGATTTCCAGTTCTCCAAGCACAAAGATGAAGAGGAGAATAAGAGCATAGATCAACAATGACATCAAGAAGGATTGAAGCCCCAAAATTTGAGTGCCCAATACTCATCAAGCAAGGTCATACCCAATACATACCCTGGGCAAGTCAAGATCTGGACACTTTGGTTTCCCATCTTCCAGACATTCATAAAGGTGCTGGAAAATGGATCAGAACATTTGAAGAAGAAACAACTGGAAAGCTTCTGGTCCTGGCTGACATTAAAGCCCTGCTTGTTTAGTGTCTGGGGGCCTCCAAGGTGAATGACATTCTCAAGCAGTCTGGCCTCCTTCGAGCAATGGACAGGCCTCAAGCACATCAAGTCTCTTTTGACAAACATCGACGTGACATCTGGATGACTCTGAGAGTTGAATACCCAATGCACACTGATCCAGGTTTTCTGAAGGTGGAGCCAATGGGGAGAATAAGAATCCCACCACTTACATTCAAAGACAACTGAGACGTTGGAAAGAAGAACTGGAAAGAGATCCAGAGCAAGACAAAGTATTGACAGCACTCTTCAGGACTGCCATTGTGGAAGTCATGCCTGCAGCAGTGAAAGTGAAGCTGGAGGATGTGGTAAGTCTGAACTCAGTCACACAACAATTTCAGAGACCATGTGGTCCATGCTGTGGAACAGTACAGAAGACAAGAGCTAAAGATGATGAACCAAGAAAAAGAGCTGCAAAGAAAACTGACTCAGCTGCAGCTTGAGGAGCTGCTCATTATGAAGAAAAAGGTCCAAGCAGTGCAGAAGGAAGACCACTCAGCAGTGAAAGCACCTGTCAATACTTCAGTGCCTGTCAATCCACCTGCAACAATGAATGTGCCTGCACCAGCAAATCAGACTGCAACAGCACAGGCACCACCTGCTGGAACAGCTAATGCACCACTGTCACGGTTGGTAAACCGTGATCTCTGGGTTTTGCACTTTGTGGTGAAATCTGTGTGTTTCGTGTCTGCACTGATTAGCTTGTGGGCGTCTCCGTTAATTGTCATCAGCAGCAGCTGTCACTCATTACCCTCTCCCTATATACTTGGCTTGTCTCACGTCTTGTGTTTGTGAGAGCATTGTTTCATGTTTGGTAACTGTTCTTTGCTTCTGTGTTGTTCTGCGTTGGATGTCCGTGTCTTCCCCCGGAACCTCATCCACTCATCGCACCTTCACAAGCATCACCACTTACCTTCGGCTCGATTCCACGCAGTTCCTGTGCCATCCTCTCCTGCTGCCAACTCCCCATCACCATCTGGATTACTCACCGTCTCCCACCATCTTGGATTGTCGTCTTCCCAGTGTTGTTTGTATTTTTGTTTGTTTTGTTTGGTTTTCATTAAACTGTTTCATACTCGCACTTGTTTCCAGCTTCTCCTTCACCCAGTCGTCACAACCACAAGGACCAGCACCAGTCATCATCTATCTCAAGTCAGAGCAGCCAAACAACAGAAGCTGGAACAGACAACAACAACAAGGAGGACGTGGCAGAGGAAGATTTAACCGCAATCAACAGAGAGCTGGTGGCCCACCAGGAGTGTATTGGGGAGCCTGGACACAACAAAAGAGACTGCCCCTTCAATCCTTGGCAACAGAACCAACCAATGGCTCCAGGAGTCAACTATGGACAACAACAAGTGCAAGCCCAAGCTCTAGGCCCTTTCAAACCATGGCGTGGACCTGACCAAGGTTATTAGGGCTGCCCAGAGAATCCTACGGGGAGGAATCAGCTTCCAATGATATCATATGATGCTGATCAAGAACCAGTGCTGCAAGTCAACATCGAAGGGAAACTCATCACTATGATACTGGATACGTGAGGCCAGTTTTTAATGTTTAAATCAAAGATATGCCTCGCACCCCCTTATGTCTGGAAAATATATAAAGACAGTAGGATTCTCGGGGGTAACTCAGCTGCTTCCTGCTGACGGCCCCTGTAAGCATAAGCCTGAAAGATACTGAAATAAGAATACTAATCTTATCTCAGAACACACACCTGTCAACTTGTTGGCCAGGGATGTCATATATAAACTAAAAATGTAGATATGGTGCACCCCAGACAGAAATTATGTAGATGATAGGGCAATTAGGCAAATGAATCTCTCAGTATCGCAACAAACACAAGAACCATGTGCTAACATATATTGGTTAGGTGACTTAAAAGAAGATGTAGAAAAAACAATTAGCAAATGAGGAAGATACATAGGGGAACACCTATATGAACCAAGTCTACCAAAGACTGAATTTCATTGTACCATGAAGTATGATGAAACCAAAAGACCCAGACTTTGAAAAACAAAAACAAAAATAAAAAAAAATTCAGTTACTGAATGCTCCTGTCTTGACCACGCCCACGTATGACAAACCATTCTATTTGTATGTTTTAAACACATACAAATTAATCCAGCTAACTCAGACGGCGCTGATACAAGGCAATAATGCGGTAAATATTCTAGAAATGCCTATATTACACTTATTTTGCTGTGAAAACAGCAATAATGACTCCCTCTGTTCTTATTCAACATCAATGCAACATCAAGCTGCACCATATGAAATTAGTGTATGGCAACAAAGGGGAGCAACACAAAAAGCAAATGGGCTTTGGCGCTCACACGAAGGTCACATGATTGCTCCTATGCCATTGCTTACAATCCTGATCTCTGATGTGCAAGCTTTGACCATTGCGCAAGGGGGGAAGTGATTAGAAAAATTTAGCGACAGGGTTACTGGTCGCCTTATGTATAAGCAATGGTGAATGAATATCTATTTGAATGTGAAGTCTGCATCCTAAATAATGTCAGAAAATGAACATGATGAATGTCAACAAATAGATATAAGAATTTACATCAAGAAAAGAAAGACCCCGTAGCTTTTGTAATCGACCACACATTGGAGTATGAGTGTTTTAACAAATCAAAAGGGAAACATAACATGGGAAATTCAAAAGGAATTTTGCCATAGTTTGGCATTTGGACCAAGATATGTATTATGACTCAAGAGTTCTCAAATCATTCAGTCTGATATATGCCACAGCCACTGTAAAGATGAACATGAAAATCATAAAGGTTAAAGACACGGAACTTTAAGTTTCCCCAAATTTGCACCATGGAAGATCAATTAGAGGCAATAGCAGATTATTATTGGGTATGTGGGGGAAAAAGATTAGAATCTGCAAAAGAGCAAGATTGTTACAAGGGGTAACAATAATTGAAGGGGGGACTTAAATTAAACTTAACAGCCCCCACCAAAGAAATACAGAGTTAAAAGAGCCTATGAAACAGACCCAAATGTATACTTAGATTCAATTGGCCAGCCAAGGGGAATACCAGAGAAATATAAAGCTAGAAATGAAATAAAGTCTGGATTTGAGTTTATATTTGTGTGGATAACCTTGAATAAGAACTAAGAATGGATCAATTATATTCACTACAATAAGTAGAGATTCATTAATTATACTGATGATGAGACTTAGATGCTCTGGGAAAACAATTGGGTCCTACAAGTAAAATGACATGGCAAAACAGACAAGCACTGAATTGGCTCTTGGCCGAAACAGTAGGAGTGTGTGTAATGTTTGGTTCTGACTGTTCTACTTATATTCCAAATAATACATCCCCAGATGCATCATTCACCAAAGCAATGGGGAAACTGAAAAAACCTGAGAGAGGAAGTGACCAAGAACACTGGAGCATACTTGGGATTGGTGTAATTCACTTTTTGGTTCTTGGGGACAATGGTTAACCAAAGTGGCATCACAATAGGCATTGTTGTGTTTCTTTTGTTGTTCTGTTGTGTTATGCCTTTCATCAGATCAACGCTGGCCAGTGCTGCAGCCAAACAGATGATTAACATGTCAGTAAGACCAACTGGGAATTGACATTGGGTGTATCAACGTGCATACATTGGGACCTGGACTGGATTAACTGGATGAATTTATGTAAAACATTCCTTTTATTTTCTCTTCTTTATTTTATCTTGTATTGTCACTTTTGATAGAAAGGGAGTTAGTATCTTCAGTGTATTTTATTTTTCATGTTATGTAATAGTATTAGAATACTTGGAGGGTGTTATGTATTTTATTTTGGCATATGCCCCTTCCTGAAGTAATTTACTCCTTAAGTCATTTATTCTTGAAGTCAATTATCATTGAATCATTTATTCTGAAATTGTTTATTTTGAAAATCAGTTATTCTTCTAATTAAATTAAATATAAAATGTGATTGTTTTTGGAAAGAAAGGGGACGCTGAAGGTCTTAAGCAGGTCATTGTCAGTGTTACGAGACAATGCAACTAGAAAAGGGGACGATAAAGAAAGAATGCATATTTTCTTATTATTTGAAAGGATTCATCATTTGACCTTCAGTATCAGTATATAGTCTGTTTCTTTTAACACTGAAACAGTAATTACTGGAAAGTATGAAACGAAGAAAGGATCGACGAGCACCTCAGTGCTTAGCAGCATGAGTAGATTTTAAAAACCCACTATCTACTCCAACACCTCTGGCAAGGAAGGACAGCATCACCAGATAGCACTCCAGGCTACCAGAAATGCTTGGAGTTCCTCTGGCAGCGTGGGATGAACCAGTGCATCATTTATCGCATTACTTTATTTTTACTAATTCTGATTTTTGATAAGTTTAACCATTTGACTATTAATTCATATACTCTACATAACCATGACAACCATGGGCAAGGCTAAGACAAGGCCAAGAATGTATGGGTAGAGATGCAGATTGTTTTACTCTTCTCTAGTCAATCGTGGGGAGAGATGTTTGGATCTGACTTCCTCTGGAGTGCAGCATCATAAAGAAACCAATTGTTAAGAGGTAATGAGGACCATTATTGGTTCATAGATGGATAGAAGGATGGGTGGATTTATGGTGTTGCACTCTGGGCAAAGGGTTTAGTGGTGAGACTTAATAAAGTCTCAGGGGAGGTAATATATTGTTAGATCTAGAGCTCATCCTCGAAGCTCGGAAGCCCATACTGCGGTTTCTTCCCCCTCTGAGTGAGAACTCGCTGCTGCAGCTGTTTTTCTCAGAGGAGATTGATATTGTTTGTGTGACCAAGAGGCTTGCGTGCTGCCGATATTACATCATTTTCAGTTTTTGATGTGACTCTTACCACACCAGACCGTGTTTACTCTTTGGGTGTTTGGCTCCATTTAATTCTGAGGAATAAAATGAAGTATTTATCTCACTATGAGAAGTTAGATATACAGGGGCTCTTGGGATAAAAATTTCTTGTGTAAAAGCACAAGTTGGCAGTTCTGCGGACTGTCATTCTAACTGGATAGTCTTCATCGTAAACACTTCTCTCAGTTACCGCCGGGAAAAGTAGTGGTACTAAGAGGCTCGCTACCTCTACGGAGGTCTCTAGAGCAGCTAGTACGGCCGTTCCCTGCTGGTCTGCCACTTCAGGGCACCGAGCTAGCTGCTCTAGGCACACCAGAGGCCAGTCTTGTGAAACTGGTGGAGGTCACATGGCAGTGTGGGAGCCCCTGCCAAGTGTGCTTCATTGGGACCTGCCCTGAGCAGGCTCTGGTCTAGTCTTCCTAGCAGATGACCTGGGTCTGAGGGCCGTCGTTTTAATAGGAGACTTCAGCTATGAGAGTCCTGATACTGTGGCTCAGAACCTTGGAGGGCAGGCTCCTCTGGGGAAGACACGGTACCCATCTCTCCTCAGTGCCCTCAGGAGATCAGTCTGCCAATCCTGCCTATGTACTAGGGCGCAGTGGTCTCAGGCGAGCGCTTCTCTCAGTTACCGCCCGTAAGCCTCTAGAGCAGCTAGTACGGCCGTCCCCTGCCGGTCTGCCACTTCAGGGCACTAAACTAGCCGCTCTGGTTACACCAGAGGTCAGTCTCGAGAGACTGATTCCCTTAGTAGACTATTTGGCAGCGTGAAAACTACTGAAACACGAAAGAGCTGGGGTTAAGACTCCAGTACAGAGAACAACTTATCTGGGCGTGGTGTGGGATTCGACCATGGTGCAGGCACATATGTCTCTTGCTCGGATTGAGTCGATCCTCACCACAGTCACGAGAGTGAGAGAAGGCCGGTCACTCACTGTCAAGCAGTTCCAGACTGGTTACCCAGTTCTTAGCAATAATTTAGATAAGCAAATTAGATTAGATTAGTTAGATTAGCAATAATTTTAAGATGATAAAAACTACTTCTTACAACTGAGTTAATCTGTTTATCAAAGCTAAGCGATGAATCAATAATGACCCCAATATTTCTCACATTGTCCTTCACAGTCATCTCCAAAGGAGCAAGAATACTGACTATGCGCTCTTTAAAATTTGATGGCCCAAATATTATGATTTCAGATTTTCTTTTATTAAGCTGGAGAAAATTATTAGAGAGCCAAATTTTAATTTCATTCAGACAGAGTAACAAAGATTGCAAAGACTGTTCATCTCCAACTTTAAGGGGAAAATAAATCTGTGTGTCATCTGCGTACATATGGTCATATAAGAATCGAATGATCCACAGTGTCAAATGTGGCACTGAGATCTAACATGATTAAAACCACAGCCCTCCCAGAGTCAGATGCTAAAAACAAATCATTCAAAACTTTACCAGAGCAGTCTCTGTACTGTGACCAGCTCTGAAACCAGATTGAAATTCATCTAAAAGAGCATTAATAGATAAAAAAGAAGTAATTTGTGAAAAAACAATCTTTTCTATGACTTAAGATAGGAACGGTAGTTTAGAAATGGGACAGAAGTTAATCAATTCTGTAGCTGCTAGGCTTGGTTTTTTAAGCAAAGGAGAAACCATGTTTAAGACAAGATGGGACAGAACCATTAGATAGAGAGCTGTTCACAATTGACAGTATACTAGGGTCCATAGTTTTGAACCCAGCTTTTAGAAACTGTGGAGGAACGGCATCCAGTGAAGTGGACAATGATTTTATATGCTTGACTTTTTTTGCAAGAATTTGCAAGAAATGGAAGGGAGACATGATCAAAAGAGTCAAATATGCAAGAACTTAACATGGGGACTTCCAGAACAATACTGGAGGGAACAATATCTTTTCTAATATGTTCAATCTTACTTACAAAAAAGTTCAAGAAATCCTCTCAAGTATATAAAGTGGAATCTAAAAAAGGTGCTATCGATGGGTTTAGTACAATGTTTATCAGAATCAGAATCAGAGTGAGCTTTATTGCCAGGTATGTTCACACATACGAGGAATTTGTTTTCGTGACAGAAGCTCTGCAGTGCAACAGAATGACAGCTACAGAACAAAAAACACATAATAAAGAATAAAAAAATACAAAAAATACAAAAAAAAAATACAAATAAGTAGGTAAGAAATGACAAAATACAAATTGACAATTGTATGACAGGTATATTACAATGAGCAGTTGTGTATGTACAGGTATATTATGTGCAAAAAAATTTAAAGGTACACTAAGTATGTATGTGTTAGATAAATAAGTGTATGTGTATTTAAATATAAATAGTGTAGTGTGTACCACAGTTATTATCAAGTGTTCATTAGATGGATTGCCTGAGGGAAGAAACTGTTCCTGTGTCTGGCCGTTCTGGTGCTCAGCGCTCTGTAGCGTCGACCAGATGGCAACAGTTCAAAGAGTTAGTGTGCTGGATGTGAGGGGTCCAGAGTGATTTTGCCAGCCTTTTTGCTCATTCTGTATAAGGACCGTTTCTTGAATAGAAGGAGGGTTGTACCGATGATTCTCTCAGCAGTCCGGACTACCCTCTGTAGTCTTCTGAGGTCAGATTTTAGAAGCTGAGCTGAACCAGACAGTTACTGAAGTGCAGAGGACGGATTCAATGATGGTGGAGTAGAACTGTTTCAGCAGTTCTTGTGGTAGGTTGAATTTCCTCAGCTGGCGAAGGAAGTACAACCTCTGCTGGGGCCTTTTTCTCAATGGAGTCAATGTGAATGTCCCACTTCAGGTCCTGAGAGATGGTGGTTCCCAGGAACCTGAATGACTCCACTGCAGTCACAGTGCTGTTCATGATGGTGAGTGGGGGGAGAGCAGGGGGGTTTCTCCTGAAATCCACGATCATCTCCACTGTTTTGAGTGTGTTCAGCTCCAGGTTGTTGAGAGTGAACCATACAGCCAGCTCTTTGACCTCCTGTCTGTAAGCAGACTCGTCACCATCCTGAATGAGGCCGATGAGTGTGGTGTCGTCTGCAAACTTCAGGAGCTTGACATAGGGGTCCTTAGATTGCAATCATTAGTGTACAGGGAGAAGAGCAGTGGGGAGAGAACGCAGCCCTGGGGAGCTCCGGTGCTGATTGTACAGGTGCTGGATGTGTATTTTCCCAGCCTCATTAGCTGCTGCCTGTCTGTCAGGAAGCTGTTGATCCACTGACAGACGGAGGTGGGCACGGAGAGCTGAGTTAGTTTGGGCAGGAGGAGGTTTGGGATGATTGTGTTAAAGGTCGAGCTGAATTACACAAACAGGATCCTCACATAAGTCCCCGGTCTGTCTAGGTGTTACAGAACATAATGCAGACCAATGTTCACTGCATCATCCATGGACCTGTTTGCTTGGTAAGCAAACTGCAGGGGGTCCAGTAAGGGTCCAGTGATGTCCTTCAGGTAAACCAGAACCAATTTTCCAAATGACTTCATGACGACAGACGTTAGAGCCACAGGTCTGTAGTCATTAAGTCCTGTTATCTTGGGTTTCTTTGGAACGGGGATGATGGTGGAGCATTTGAAGCAGGAAGGCACTTCACACAACTCCAGAGATCTGTTGAAGATCTGTGAAAAGATGGGGGCCAATTGGTCAGCACAGGTTCTCAGACATGCTGGTGTAACACCGTCTGGGCCTGGTGCTTTTCTTCTTTTGTTCTTCCTGAAGACCTGGCGCACATCATCTTCACAGATTTGAAGAGCAGGAGGTGTGGAGAGGGGGATTGCAGGAGGTGTTAATGGTTGTGTATAGAGATGATCAGAATGGGTGTGGGGTGTTTCAAATCTACAATAAAACTCATTCAGGTCGTTAGCAAGTCGTTGATTAGCCTCAGTGCAGGGTGATGGTGTCTTGTAGTTGGTAATGGCTCTCAGTCCTCTCCACACTGAAGCTGAGTCATTGGAAGTAAACTGGTCTTCCAACTTTTTAAAGTAGGTCCTTTTAGCCGCTCTAATCTCTTTGTTCAGTGTGTTTCTGGCCTGATTATACAAGACTCTGTCCCCATTTCTGTAGGCATCCTCTTTTGCCCGACGAAGATGTCTGAGTTTTGCTGTAAACCATGGCTTATCGTTGTTGAATGTTAAATAAGTCCTGGTAGGAATGCATATATCCTCACAAAAACTAATATATGATGTTACGGTCTCTGTGAGTTCGTCCAGATCAGTGGTAGCAGCTTCAAAAACACTCCAATCAGTGAGGTCAAAACAAGCTTGTATTTCTGTTTGCTTGGACATTTTGAATGATGTTGCTCCACTTAGATATAAAAGGTATAAACCTCAGTCTCAGCCATGGTTGAACAATGAAATGTTTTGTTTATAGTGCTAAAACAAAACTTTTGGGCAATGGGCCGTACTATTAATTAGGTCTGAAAAGTATTTTATTCTTGCAGCTTTGACTGCATGCTGGTAAGTTCTAAGCGTATCTTTTAGCAATTCATAAGAGATCTGCAATCGGTCTCTCCTCCATCTGCGTTCAGCCTTCCTACAAGCCCTTCTAAACCCACAAATTTCATTGTTCAACCATACAATTGTCAACTACAGACACATTACTAACAGATAACCCCCAGGACAGAACTTAATCAAGGGTATGACCATGCCTGTGAGTAGCATCACATACTGACTGTATTAAGTTAAAAGAGTCAACAAGGTCAGAAAACTGCTTTACTAAAAGTTTAGACGGGCAGCATATATGAATGTTAAAGTCCCCGGGAATTAAAAGATTATCAGCAGTTGGCACAATAAAAGAAAGAAAATATGAGAAATCCTGGATGAAATCCTTGTCATACTTTGGAGGGCGATAAATAAAAGCACAATAAACTGTGAATGATAGTTTCCACTTTAAGGAGCTGAAGTTCAAAGCTTGTATATTTCTCCAGTGGAATTAAGGTGCATTTGAAGCTGTCCTTAAAAAGTGTGGCGACACCCCCGCCACGACCAGAGGATCTGGGAGTATTTAAAACATTATAGTTCACTGGCAACAGTTCAGAAAGAAGGCAGGTATGCATCGGCTCAAGCCATGTCTCAGTTAGAAACAAAAAATCCAGATTTTGTGAAACAGTAAAAATGAATGAATGTTTAGCCCTTCTGTGTTTCCATGTTCCCAGGTTTTGCCTTTCTCCTGTTTTGATCCTTGGACTGTTACCTTGTTTTTGTTTGACTGCTGCCTGCCCTGTTCATTGCCTGTCTTGTTGGATTAATTATTTTTTTTTTGTCTGTGCCTTGGATGTTATTGTTTACTGGTATCTAACCCTGCCTGTCCTGACTATGCTCTTTTTAATAAAGCCTGCTATTGGATCCTCACTTCATTGTCATGATGCCTCTTTCATTACAGTTGTGATCAGATGTCTTTGTCTAACTTGGTAGTGAGACAGCAAAACAATTGGCTTAGATTTATTGACCCCGCCCCGTGACCTTTACTTTGTATTTATATGTTGTGATTTGAATTAAAATAGTCTTTGTCTTTAGGTACATGTCTAGAGTCTTTGATTGAATTTTGATTGAAGCAAATCATTTATTTTCTGTCTTAGTAAAAGCTTTATAAACTAACAACTCCTCATTCAATATTTCCTTTTCCATTTCAGATACATTCTGTTTCAGCTTCAGAATGTCAAGTTTTGTTTTTAGTTTTGTATATTAAACTTTTTCCCTTCCCTTTTTTATTTCATTGAAAACTTTTCAGCTTTTTACAATATACTTTAAGCAGAAAATAAATAAAATACAAGGGAAGGAAACTGAAAAATGTGCATGCAGCTCCCACCCAGCTAACAGGGAACATTCCCATAACTTTCACTAACATTATGTAAAAGTTATGTAAATGTTAGAAAAAAACGTTCCTGACATAATGTTTCTGGAACAGTCTTATAATGTTTTCATAGTTAAAATACATTGTCGTAACGGCGAGGGAAAACGTTCCCATAACAACGTTCTTGTAACATCTTTATGATGTTATTTTTACTTGACTGATGTTCTCATAATGTTGAAGGAAAACATTCTCATAACAATGTTCTTGTAACGTCTTTATGATGTTATTTTTACTTGACTGATGTTCTCATAATGTTGAGCGAAAACGTTCCCATAACAACATTCTTGTAACGTCTTTATGATGTTTTTTTTAACTGACTGATGTTCTCATAATGTTGAAGGAAAACGTTCCCATAACAACGTTCTTGTAACGTCTTTATGATGTTATTTTTAATTGATGTTCTCATAATGTTGAAAGAAAACGTTCTCATAACAACGTTCTTGTTACGTGTTTATAGTGTTATTTCATAATGTTGAACACATACATTCTTAAAACACCATTATTGGAATGCCTTCATTTTAGAAGTGATGGGAACAGAAATTACGAGTGTGACCAGTGCCAGACAGCATGTAGTAATCGGCCCGAGCTTGGCTAGCCCTCGGCTCAGACTCGGCATCGGCGAGTGCCCAGCTAACAAAAATGAGTTGTCAGAACGTTTTACTAACATTTCCCTTAAGTTATGAAAATGTTATTTCGGAATGTTTTGTACACGTTGAGAACGGCAAGTTTTTTTAATGTATTGAGAACATTTTTTGTGGGGTTTCTGCGAACGTTACAGGAACATTGTTATGAGAACATCAGTCAAGTACAAAAAAACACCATAAAGACGTTACAGGAACATTGTTATGAGAACGTTTTCCTTCAACATTATGAGAACATCAGTCAATTAAAAGTAACATCATAAAGACGTTACAAGAACATTGTTATGAGAACATTTTCCTTCAACATTATGAGAACATCAGTCAATTAAAAGTAACATCATAAAGACATTACAAGAACGTTGTTATGGGAACGTTTTCGCTCAACGTTATGATGTATTTTAACTATGAAAACATTATAAGACTGTTCCAGAAACATTATGTCAGGAACGTTTTTTTTTCTAACATTTACATAACTTTTACATTATGTTAGTGAAAGTTATGGGAACGTTCCCTGTTAGCTGGGTGTTATCCGGGCCGAGTGTGGCCCGCAGCTCGCTCTCGCGCATATGTTTGTGAAGCGGCTGTAAAGCACTGACCCGATTCCTGTTCACCGTAACCGACCCGAGTCTGGCTGTAAAGTCCGGCCCACTTCTGGCAATGACTCGGCTCGGTTCAGTCATAGATGGTGACATTAATATAGCAATAAATAACATAAAACTATTTTAAACTTGGCTTAAGATATTTACAGTATCTTACAATGTTAATTATACCTCTAATGTCATGAATTTGTCAAAAACAAATTATCTGCGATACAATGTAAAAACAAAAAAGTGCTTTATAGTACAGAACGTTCTCTAATATTCATAACAATATCAAATCTATATTTATGCAACGCAGCAGGTCATTTTTATATACGTTCGCTGGTATGTATTTTGAACGCGTTTCATTGCGCGCTCACGTGTATCACCTTCACTCGCGCAGCGTGTGCGGAGTCTCGTACCTGTGCGCCATGTTTGGGCAGTTTGGATGCAAACAAAACAATGGATTATTTACCAAGATATATGAATGTATGAACTTATTTCGATAAAACACTTCCGGTAAGCATCGTTGAGCATTTCTTTTTAGTCTTTTACTAGCGCAGGCGCTCATAAGCTCAAACCTTCACCTCACGTGTGAGACTGCAGCGAACGCGGCTTTGTGCGAAACCTAAGTTACAAAATAAATATAATAAACGATATAGTTTTAATTTTTGATCGAATTGTTGTGTGGGTCTACTCTAGAGTTTTTACTCTGCAGAAAACTGACGAGCAACCCAACCCACCAACAGACGAGGAAGATGAGGATGATAATCACAGTGGTCCAGCATATACAAAGAGAGTGGTTTGTTTGTATTTTTACCTTCCACGTTCTTATTTTTGTTAATGCAGTTGCAATAAGAAAACGTATTTTTTTCCCCCATATTTCTTAAAGTATGTAAGAGTGAAGATTTGTTTAAGTGGGTCGTTATTTTCAAATAACCTCAACTAAATGCATTAGCTAGTTTCAGCTATTTTTATGATGAGAATGTACTGTAGTCCTACATGCATCAGTTTGTCTGAGATCATCTGCAATATCTCTGTCCTGCTTTTACAGATGCTAAATATAAGCAGACTATACAGATGCTCATCTCTGCCAAAACACACGTGACTACAACACAAACACAGCATCACAGTTCATCACTTTACTTGGTACTTCACTCAGGATGTAAAGACACACAGGAGCAACTGATTATTTCTCTTAACATGATACAGATTTCTTTTAATATTTCTATGTTTTGTAGTAACCAACAGAAGCTGAAGGAATGGCAAGGTGCTTTGGGGACAATGAGAAAGTAAGTTCAAGTAAGGGCTGCGGCGTTAACTGCAAATCAGTCGCGTGTTAAAATCATTCACGAAACTACCGCCAGGTGGCGCAAAGGGACGGGTTGCGAACTGAATGTAATTGTAAAATGAAAGGAAGACGTTAAACAACAATAACATTATAATATACATTATAACATCCTTAAAAGCCATTAAAAATAGGATAGTCTTAGGCTACAGTCTACTCATCAAAAAATAAAAAATAAACCTTTACACAAAGGCATGCTATTGTTTTTAAACAGTCATTTTATATATTTATAAAAAGAATGAACCGAAATGAAAACATTTTAATCCGTATATACGGATTAAAATGTTTTCATTTCGGTTCATTCTTGGTTTAAAAATAATAATAATAATAATAATCTTCAGGTTCCATTTGCAGAGCGAAATGAGAACGGTCCAGCATTTACAATTAATTCTTATTAACTCTGTTATTATTCTTGATTTTTTAAACCGCTAACACGTTGCATTTTTGAATTATGCCTTTACTGTGTGACCAATAATTGTGAATTGTGACTTTGATCGCGCTGGTGCCTCACGCGCACATATTCATTGGAAACAGCAGTCGTTCACCCAGCCATGCGGCGCGAGCAGTGGGCCACTTTGGCATAATTTTGCTAATTATGATTTTTTTTTTTTTTTTCGTCGATACTTAAAACACGTGTGAAATCCAAAGCCTATTTTACCTAATGAATAAGAGTTTAGCTTCAAATGGGCAACATGTTTGGATTTGTCCCGAATGAGAGAGATAAGCCCAACATAATGTATTGCTTTAAATTATTTTAAATTATTATTATTTTTTGTTGTTGTTTATAAGCCTATATTATTATATAGCCTGCTGCAATTATATTTATCCATTAGAATTATATATTTGTAATTCTTGTTCTGTTCTGATAATTTTTTTTAAATTTAAAGGATTTGTTGTAAAATGTCCTGTTGGTACATTAGCCTATAGCATTATTAGGCCTGCCGTTATTATTTCTGAATGTAATAAAATGCAACTCTCACAAATGTAATTTATTTTTTAGTGGGTTTTCGTGTATGTTTTTATCCAGCTTTATTTTTCCATTGCATCTAAAAATGACTTTGTGCATCACATTCACTTCGTGAACAAACAAATATAACTTCAGATCTGCCCTCCTGCGTTGCTCAGCTCTGGACGATTTCAAAATGTTTGATATAAAGGTTGCTGTCACATTTTATACAGGAATTGTTCATTTAAAAAAAAAATTAAATTATATTGTTAGTTTTATGCTAACATGCACTCAAGTCTTCGGATACTATACAAGATACAAGTTCATTTAGGCTAGCATGCAATGTGACATTTTACCGTTTCATCTTATAAACTCCTTGAGATTTTAAAGTCAGTTTAATAGTATTGAAATTAAAGTTGAATCTCGAAAAAAAAAAAATATATATTTCTATGAATTAATAAGTTAGCATGACTTTTTCATCATAGCATTTTTTACGAGCTGTATTCGTTTTCTGAAACCAAGCACCCACTTTTTTCTTTTTTTAAATCTATTAATCGCTCGCATATCTCCTACAACCTACAAATAAGGGCTTATAGAGGTTCTTTCTTTAATTATTTATTTATAATGTTTATTCTTGAAGAAAATAAGTATTTATTCTTTAATAAAATAAGGGATCCAAATATTTGTAATGTACAATAATATAGGCCTATATCTGCCTGCAGTTAAAAAGTTATATTTGTTTTGATTCATCCATTTATGTTACAATTAGCCTATTCTAAAAATAAAAATAAATAATGTCATAAAAAATGCCATCGGTCTGAATAAATTTTACCATTATAGAATTGGGGTAGTAATTTAGGAGGTGAAAATACAGTGAAATTACAAATGGCATGGGATTTTAAAGCATGACAACTGAAGGTCTATGAAACATTTGATGCATTTTTTTAAAACAATGGCACTTAAAGTTTTCAACTAAAATAGTACTATTTCAACCATATAGCCTGTGAATAAATAAATAAAATGCATACTTTTCAGTGAAAGAACACTGAGAGTGTAGGTTGCTTCTGGTGTTTGGATTTGTACTTCAATATAATGAGCTCCAAGTTTAAGGATAGCCTACACTAGGTTGTATTTTTTTTTTCTTTTTTTTTTTTTTTACTCTCTATTTAACAGCATTAACTTACAATGAAATACGTCTTCCTTCAGGCAGACTGAATGTTTTCCTGCCTTGTTAAATGTTTGGTCAGTTTAGGCGGGTTGAATGTTTTTGTGAATTGTTAGCAGCTTACGGAGGATTCCGCCTGGTCTTAAAGCCTTCCGCAAACGCCTACGTTCACAAATAACAATGATTTTGGCAAAAATAATGATTAATTATCAATGGTCTAGTGAAAATAATAATATGGGCTGCGGGAAAATAATGAATAAAAAGAGAAGGGCTGCTGTGAGTGCAGGCATGTTTCAAACCCAGTAACATGAAAACACACCGTTCCTCACAGCCAAAAAAACAGACCGAGTTCAGTTCAGCTGGAGGGGGCTGGGGGTAGTTCTGTATAGCTTGTGGGGGTCGAGATAAAGGTGTGAATTTCTTGCTCTTTCATATGGACAGTCTTATGAGGGTTTCAAATAGAACAGGTTTTAGGACAACTTTAAAGAAAGGTTTGATCACTTCAAATGTTGACTACTGTATAGCGCAATAAAGTTTATTAGTTATTATAACTTAATTTCAGAGGAAGTTGCCTTAACTTTAAAAAAAAAAAAAAACTGTTGCATTAGGGCTGGGCGATAGGCATATGGCCTAAAAAAATCCCCGATTTTTTTCACAAAAAAATCAGATTTAGGATTTAAATCGTTTTTTTTTTTTTTGCCTCTCTATTTAAAATCAATATTCAAATGACAAAGAAATTGTTCAAAACAAGTTTTAATATAAAAATATATTATTTTTTAATGCCATCCACTCGGCGTTAAGAGCTGTTCAGATTAAAACTGCCAGCTCCGCAGTGAGTCAGTGTCATGGACGGAGGACAGACCAAGTGTAGGGCCTAAATCAGTTTTCTAGTCTATATTTTCATCTCGTTATGCCGCTGGTTTAGGTTATGTATTTATTTTTATTTCTTATATCAATTATTTGTAAATATAGCTGACACTGTCTAACCGTGTCTACACCGGACGGCCTTGTTCATATTGGGCGAAATATCTCTCTCACTCGGCAGTACAGTAGGCCTATGTGAGCGGAGTGGAGCAGCAACAATTTCCCTCCGCGCTCCGAGCATTTAATAATCACTAAGCTCCTGCATTCATTGATTCCAGAAACACTGCTCCGCCTTCACTCCGTGGCTAAAGTTGAAATGTTATGTTCATAGTAGCTTATAAAAATAAAATAAAAATAAATAAATAAATAAAATTACAGGAGAGTTTCAAAGGGGAATATATTGTGTGCAAACTTTTTGTCCTACCAAACGCCAAACTAATGAAATTGTCAGCATTAAAAGGTATAATTGCTGCTTTCTGCTGTGCAAATTTTGTTTGTGATGAAAATAAGTTTACATTTTCGTCAGTTATTTTATCTACAGATCGATGCATTTGTTACAGATTTCTGCTCATTCAAAATCAGATACAGATGAAGTAGCCTACTGTAAGATTACATTTGTTTGAATGCATTATTGCGACAGAGATTACGTGTGAATGTGCTGTATCTGTTTAAATCATGCTTTAACCTGAAAATAATCAGTAAAAGAAAGACAAACTCCTTGAGAACTAGCCTGTAACATCCCGCTCGACTATTGCCGTCATTATAGTCTTCTGATCGGAGAGATTATATCAAGATATAGCTAAATATGTTTATCATGTGAATTCTTGCTAAATATGCAGTTATATTACGGGCTGTTGGCATGAATTGTATCAGTCAGAATCACTCCGCTCCGCTCATACTCTGCTCGACAGCGTGTCTCAAACGCGCAGGGGAGGCTTGAGCCTAATCATTCTCAAAACATAAAATATTTATTTTATTTCAATTTTCGTTTTTGTGTTTCAGAGGAAAAATCAGTGTTAAGGCATCTCTCCATTACAGACCGTTCTGAAGGAAGAATTTATGAAAACGCGTATAAAATTTTTAAAAAACTTTAACAGAGATGTCTAGATGGTATTTAATAGGTCTGCTTCCCACGTAAGATTTTTCTAGTTACTAGTCGTTCATTTGTCATTATTTCAACTAATCGCAAGTTTATATTAAATTTACAACTATAATCCAGCCTTAATATGAAGATAAAATATGTAGACAAATAAGAATAAATGCTGCGTGCACTCAGCATCATGCAGAGCAAATCTTGCACTGATATTTTACGGACGGAATATTATACAAAACCTGCATTTAAATGCAGCTGCAATTTATTTATTTATTTTATTTATTTATTTTTACTTAAATTATATGAAAGCAAGCAAAGAAGACTCCATTTAAAATCACTGAAGTTGTCAAGTGAAGGAAATTTTTTTTTTTTTTTTTTTTTTTTTTTTACATCGTGTGCACTTTGTTGATAAGTGAGGACGTTTTATTAATCCATCCATTCTTTAGAGTTGCAATGATTTTGTTAAATCGTGCAGGTTTAATTTATTCGTTTCTTGTTTTAATTAGGCCTAAATAATGGGAGCGAAATTATACAGTGCCTTACGTTTTACTAAAATAAAGAAAATAATTTATAAAACACGCAAGCCTAGCTCACAATAGGCTATCACTTTTAATGCTCCGATGCAAAGTAAACCACATTTTTTTTTATAATATAACACATAATTCATATTATATAAATAATACTGCACACTATTTAAATGTGTCTAATCTAAAATATGGTGTAGAGAAAATATAAGCACAGGCTCATAGGCTTGACATTTATCCTGCTTTAATTCGTTCTAAGAAACGCACATATCTTCATAAGGACTAAACTTTCATCTGTGAATATTAAATATTTTTTCTTTCATTTTCCCCAACTGCAATCAAATATAACACGTCGGTGAGGCAAAGCTGACTTCTATTTGCCAAAATGTGCTTTGATGCGCTTGTTTGAAAACCTGTGATTAAAGCGCCACTCAGCGGTCAAAAGCTGCAAATGCACTTTGCCGACGCCGCGGCGGTAGAAACGACGTTTTGGATGTCCACCTACTGTACTTTTCTTTCTCTGCAGAACTCAAAAGAAGATACTTTGAAGAATGCTGGTAATCAAACCCAACAAGTTTGTCAGGTATGGACAGTACGAAGGGGACAAAATGATTTCCATATTTTGGGTTAACTCTCTTTAATTAGCATGCTACACACTAAATATTAATCATGCTGGGCACAGCCACTTATTGTGATGTCACTGCAGTTGGTGCTGTAAATAGACTGTCAAATAACAGGTACATTGCTACAACATACATTTAATGTAGTTCACAACGATGCATTACGTTACACCTTTACTAATAGATACTTGTATATTATTTGCTTTTTACAGGTGCAGAAATAAAAGCTCCCAAACAAAGATGTCACCGGATTAAGATGTGGAAAGACATGTTACACAACAACAACCATAATTCCTGAGTAATTTGAAAATGGGCAACAACCAAGGAAAACTCTGCCATTTACTAATGGGTTATTCAAAACACAAAGTTTTGGTGTATCTTTACAATAAGGTATCATTAGTTAACATTAGTAAATGTTGAAATTAACATTAAATAATGAGCAATACATTTGTTACAATTTGCATTAATCTTTGATACTGTTAAAAAACAACAACTGTTCTTTGTTAGTTCATGTTGGCTCTGATCCATTAAATAATGTCAACAGGCACAACTTTTGTTCTTAATGTATTAGTAAATGTTGAAATTAACTAGGTTAATATATTAACTACAGTTAAGTAAGGTTAATGTTAAGTATTTGTCATGTTAGTTCATGTTGGGTAGGTAACTAATGTTACAAATGAAACCTTATTGTAAATTGTGAAGTATCACCTGTGTTTATTGTTTATATGTGTTAAATTATTTATACATAAGTATAAATAAATGTAAGGGTAATTTAGTTAAATGGTATGTTTTTCATATTTATATAAACTTTGTCTAACTTGTTTTTTTTTTTTGTCTTCTTTTTTTGCTGTAATTGCATCGTTTTGTAAATAAATTGTTCTCATGCCAACTTAATCCAGTGAGTTCTTTACTTTTAAATGCATTTATCATAATGAGATGAGTTAGGGTTAGCGGTAAGTAAACATTTTGGCAACGTATCAGTTTTAAATGAAAGATTAGTGAACACTAAAGAAGATATTAAAAATGAATCTGGGCCATGCCCGGGGCGCTGTACACTTCAGTATCATCTTGTGATGTGGCAGTGTCGGTTTTCAAGATGATAGAATGAAATGTTTCTATAACGGTCACATAAACCAAGAAAAAACGTTCCTAATACATAAAAAAAAAAAAAATGAAAATTTGAAAATTTTAAAGATTTAAAGAACATTCAGTAATGAAGTTTTCAGAACGATGATAGAATGGAATGTGTCTATAACGTTCACATAAACCTAGAAAAAATGTTCCTAATACATTAAAAAAATGCAAATTTTAAACATTTAAAGAACATTCAGTAATGAAGTTTTCATAACGTTTTCAAGATGATAGAATGGAATGTTTCTATAACGTTCACATAAACCAAGAAAAAACGTTCCTAATACATTAAAAAAATTCACATTTCAAACATTTAAGGAACATTCACTAATAACATTTTCATAATGTTTTCGAGATGATAGAATGGAATGTTTCTATAACGTTCACATAAACCAAGAAAAAACGTTCCTAATACATTAAAAAAATTCACATTTCAAACATTTAAGGAACATTCACTAATAACATTTTCATAATGTTTTCAAGATGATAGAATGGAATGTTTCTATAACGTTCACATAAACCAAGAAAAAACGTTCCTAATACATTAAAAAAATGCAAATTTCAAACATTTAAAGAACATTCAGTAATGAAGTTTTCAGAACGTTTTCAAGATGATAGAATGGGATGTTTCTATAACGTTCACATAAACCTAGAAAAAACATTCCTAATACATAAAAAAATGCTAATTTTAAACATTTAAAGAACATTCAGTAATGAAGTTTTCGTAACGTTTTCAAGATGATAGAATGGAATGTTTCTATAACGTTCACATAAACCAAGAAAAAACGTTCCTAATACATTAAAAAAATTCACATTT
>NW_024879349.1:0-27500 GCF_018340385.1 Cyprinus carpio | reverse complement strand
ATTCATTCATATGTATTTCTTTTTTTTTTTACAGGAATACATATGGGATTTCTTCTCTTGTTAAACAAATCCTAACTCTTGAGGGAACCAGCAAGATTAATGACAGAGTCTTTGATTATAGTGAGTGTTCCCAGTTTCACTGTACATCTCAAACAAATTTTCGAACTTTGGATTTGATTTGTCTGGTTAAAATGATAGAACTGTTGGGAATATGTTGACTTAATTTTTTCCCTGGTTGTGACTATTTAGCCTTTCACTCACAAATCATCCCGCTCTACAAAATACAGGTTCTACTTACCCCAAACACTTGGTTCTAGAGGCAATGGAGGATAAAGCCCCAGCCCAGACCTCTGAGGCTCTGCTGTTCATCTTCAGGGAGCTGAAATCCATGAACAAAAAACCAGATCGGCAGCTGAGGGCAAGCACTTTTCAGAGTTTGGTATCTGAACTACGTGGACTTGAGCATGAGGTTCTGCAACAGACCATTACTCAGATGGTCGATGAGGACAAGTTCTTGACCTGGCAGGCCCTGATTCAGTGTGGCACCCCAGAGTGTGGCAGCACCATGTTCAGTATTCTAAAGACCTTTGACACTGATGCCATTGAGGTAGATGCTGCTGTCTATGCTCTAGGAATGATGCTCAGACCTACTGGCCTCTTGGTGAAAGACATACTGGAGATTGCGCAGACCAAGAAGACCAGACCAATAATGTATGCTCTCGGCAATGTTGTAAGGAGGTATGCAAATTATTTTCTATTTCTAGACTGCTTAAGTCCTTTCATTTTCCTGCTGAAAAGACCAGCACAGAACAACATGAATTTTCAAGCTTGTCGTATTAATTAAGTGCTGCCAGCATCATCATGGTGTCCAATGTAAAACATGGTTTGAAGACTGTCATTTGTATGATCTTTCTAGTGAACCTGGTCCACCAAAGTAATTGTACTTTGTAAGTCACCAGCACACTGTAATCCAAAGCACAACATATGCTGGGGATCAGCTATCCTATCTTCATTTAGCTAAAGTATTTGTCAGTATATCTCCACTGTAGCTGAGCATTTATAACATATCTCTTCAGGCACTTCCAAGCTGAGGGCCAGATCACCTCTGAGATTCTTGAGGTGTCTAATTTCATTAACTCCATCCTTGGTGCTGACTGTGCTGGCGAGAAAGACCTGACCTACTTGACCTTAAGGGTGTGTGTTTTAACAGCTATATTTCTGGACATTTTCACACTGGGAAAACATCTTATTTTATTATAATCTGCCCTGGTTAGGTGATTGGAAACATCGGCGATGCAATGGAAGCAGCTGATCCCAACATAAAGACAACTCTGCTTAAGTGTATGAGACAGCCTGCCACCACCCTGTCAGTCCAGATGTCTGCTATCCAGGCTTTCAGACGAATGTCTGTGACTCCTGATGTAAGTGTTGCAATTTATATTTCTTCAGAATCAAATGTGTCTTATGCATGGACTTATCCTACTAAGAAAAATAACTTCACACTCCAGTCTCTCTCTCTTTTATTTTTTTATTTTTTAATATTCAGGTCCGTTCCAACATTCAGAGAGTGGCCCTTTATGCCAAAGGTGCTGTTCAGAAGAGACTGGCTGCATATCTTATTTTGATGAAAAAGCCAGAGGCAAGTGACCTGGAGGTTGTGAGGAAGATACTTATCCAGGACCAGAATGTGCAAGTCAAGTCCTTTGTGGCTTCTCATGTTTACAACATAATTCATTCCAGGAATCCAGAAATGAAAGAGTATGTAACTCAGTTTGTCAGTTTTCTCTAGACTGAATGCAAAACACTTCAGCTGTTGTCTATCATTTATTTTGCTCTTTATCCTCAACACTATAACTTTTTTCTTTCCAGGTTGGGCAAAACAATAGTCAAGGTCATGCATGATGAAGAGGTGCTTACACACTCAAACTACACTCAGCTCTCTCGTAACTATAAGATGGATGTATTTATGCCAGGAAAGGATGTCATGGGCTCCAGTATGCAGGGAAGCATCATCTTTGATCCCAGCAGCCATTTGCCCAGGGAGGTTATGCTTGAGACAACCCTGAAAGCCTTCGGTTACAACCTTGACTTCATGGAGGTAGGATTTTGCATTTGTTATGTACTTGTATTTAATTAGCTGTAAACCTCAATTGCTATATGATTCAGTTATTACTTATTGTTTGTACTTTTCCTTGATTTTTATGGAGTTCTAGCATTTTGTTTCACTGACTTTTGGAATTTATTTATTTATTTTGTGGTCACTAAGTTTGGCATGGAGGGGAAAGGATTTGAGCCAACTGTTGAGACTCTCTTTGGAAGCAATGGCTTCTTCCCTGATTCGATTTCCAAGGCAATGTACTGGTTTGGGGACAAAATGCCAAACAAAATCAACGAAGTTCTGCAAGAATGGGTTGAACACCTGAGAACTGAAAAAACTAAAAGACAGGTAATGTATATTAAACATAACAATGTGATTATTTATAGGATTAAATTTTTCATGCATATATCCAAGGCTAGATAATATCAGAATATTCTCTTTGCCAGGTTCCTGAGAACATTATAAGGGAAATGGTGCGAAACTTCAATAAGCTTGCAAAGGATCTATACAACCAGGACTCTCCAGAGGCTATAGCTTACTTAAGGATCATGGGGAATGAGTTGGGATACATCAAGAGCACCAATGACCTGTCAGCTATTGTTGACAGGATGGCCACATATATTCAGGCCCTGAAGTACTCACCTGCTTGGGTATGTATATACAATATGCTGCATTTTACATGCATAAAATATATGTACATTAGCTCTCTCATATATCAGACAACACTGGGTTAATTTATTTATTTATTTATTTATTTATTATTATTATTATTTTATTTTTTTTTTTTTTTTTTTTTTTTAGGCTATATAATATGCAAAAATTCTACATATTCCTGTTTCAATAGATTACAAATGCCTTGATGTCTGGAGATCAGAGCATCTTTGCTCACTACATCTTTATGGATAATGAGTTCTCCCTTCCAACTGCCTCTGGGTTTCCCCTTAAGTTTGCTTTGTCTGGGACCTTTGCACCTGGTGTTGAGGGTGGTCTGCGTATGGAGCCTGGCAGGGTATTGAATTTTACCCTTGATTGCTTTTTTTGTTCAGTATCCAGATGGTTTATGTAGAAAAATGTATATCAAATTATTTTAATGTAATCTTTTTATTGTCATGTTTATTTGCATTACTAATGATTCCCTATTTCTTTTCATAGGGTGAACTGTCTTTTTCACCCTCTATGGCAGTAGAATTTGTTACCCGTATGGGAGTCCACATCCCCAAATTTGTTGTTTCTGCCGTGGAAATGCACACTAATATGTTCCATGAGAGCTCTTTCAATGCCAGGATCACTATGGGTGATGGCAAAATAAAGCTGTCTATCCTGCCACCCAAGAGCACTACCGAACTCTTCAGAGTCAGGTAGCATTTGTGCTATATGTCTGAAGTGGTTTATTTTAAATGTATACTCTTTATACAATTAAATAAAATGTACAAAAGGAAATTGCATCAGCTTTCAACAAATCTGATCCAGTCAGCTGGATAATAATAGTGACATAATTGGAACCCTTTCATCATTTTTCGCAAACAGCAACAAGTTAGTGATTGTGTCCAAAACCCCGGTCGCACTTGTTCCTGAGACAGGCGACAGAACTGCCATCGTGAACTGCAGCCCCCTTATTTCTGGAATCAATTACTGCACCACCATACTCAACTCTAGAGCTGAGAGAAATTCTCCATACTTTCCTCTCAATGGAGAGTCCAGGTAAGAACCAAACTTTAAAATAATATTTAAAAAAAATGCACTAAATAATTTTTCTACGCATTATGCTAAAATTATTATTTGCCCACAGTTTTGTTTTGGGTATCCAACCCACCGGTGACATTACTGAGTACACTGCAACCTTTGCCTACGAACTCTTGAACGAGGGCAAGGAAGGCCGCCAGAAGGTTGATTCTCTGAAAATGATTTTGAAAGCAGAAGGCATGTATACTTAACAACACTGAATTTGAAATCATGACCACTCTGTTATAATATAACCCCATTCCTACAGTGTTTGATTTTGTGGAATTAAGGGATAATTTTTCCTCCCTCTTTTCTTACTATAAGGTGCTAAGGCCACAGAGGCAACTGCCACTATTAAGTACAACAGGAACAAGAATATTCTCACAACCAGCATTGAAATTCCTGAATACGATATTGAAGCCGGAATCAAAGTTGGTGTCACTGACAACCTTGCTAAGGGAAAGAAGTTCACTATTGATATCTCCAACAGAAACATTAACCACTTTTCTTTCATTGGCCGTGCAAAGTAAGTAAAGATCTAAATTACATTTTGAAACACTTGCCAATGGGCAAGTCCCTTTCATCTAAAATACATGTTTCTGCTAATAATAGGCTTGAAGCCATGAATGATGGCTTGCTGGAAACTCAGTTGATTGTGCCCTCACTTAACACTGAAGTCACTATTACTGCCACCATGAACTGTGCTGAAGATTTGACTCTGGAACTCAAGAGTAACATCAAACTCCCAGAGACCAACACTGTGCAGAGGTTTACCTTACAATATGGTATTTCATACTTTTCCTGTCACTGTTTGCACAGTCTTTTTATTTTAAAATATTTATTTATTCAAATAGGTCTTAAATAAGTAAATAATTATTTTTGTCTTATGTCAAATATAACAAGTTATAATTTGCTTTGAAAACAGCTAAAGATGAGATGAAGATTGAAATAAAGTCTGACATAGACTCTGAGATCCAGAAGCTGATGCCTAATGCAGCACCTCTTCAGAGTCACCTATATCAGGCTTTTGACAACATCATGGAACATAAAGTGGTCAAGACTGACATGAAACTTCATCACATTTACGCAAAACTCTGGGAGGTATGATTATAGAAAATTGAAAACAGTTTTTATTATAGACATGAAAAATATTTGGACCTAAACCAATATGTTCTTTGATGTGATAGGCTTACCTAATTTGGATGGACAAGATTGCTTCTGGTGTGCCCTACCTTCAGACACTAAGAGAGAGTATTCCAGAGCTGGTTATTCCATCTTTGCCTGAGAGGGTGTTCATGAACATGTAAGATTAATGCTAATGTTTTAAATCTACATAAAACTACAAATGTGCTTATCTATTCAATTCCAAATTAATTTTATTCTATTTGCAGAGAAAGCATGTTCAAATACAAGTTCAACAAAGATCGTTTCACTTTCACAATTCCTTTGCCTCTTGGTGGAAAAACATCTAAGGACCTGAGAATCCCTCCCACCATGGCCACCCCAGAACTAGCTATGCCACAAATTGGTGTAATGGTGCCCTCAAAACAGTTCAGTCTACCAACCTTCTCCATTCCTTCTAGCTATGATCTCTCAATGCCTCTTCTAGGAATGGTAGAGGTATCAGCAAAAGTGAACACTAACTTTTATGATGTAGAGGCGGTTTTCTCTGGTGGCAACAACACTCTTACTGAGCCCAGCTACATTACAAGCTACAAAGTTGTTGCTAACAGTCCTGTGGAACTTCTTGCTTTTACTGTGGAAGGTAAACATGTGTATACATGCAGTATACATGATACATGATTTTAGTTGTATTAACTGATATGGGTCTTTGGGTGGGATTTGAAAAAAAAAAAAGTATGTTTTGTAATTTCTAGAATTAATGACCATATTTGTTACATGCAGGTTCTGCACAAATTGCTGACATTACAGAGGACATTGCGAAGTTCGACATCATTTCTTCCCTGAAACATAAGCTCATAGATGCACGCTTCAGTCTAATGGAAACAGCCAAAATCACAAATGAAGTGAAAGCAACAGGAAATTACAAGATTGAGGCCTTCAGCCCACTGGGTATGCAGATTTCACTGGTATACACAACCCAGGCTTCAGTTTCTTCTGAAATCACAGGGGATGGCAGTTTAGATGGATCACTAAAAGTTGGATCAATATCTGCTAGAACTACTGCCACACAAACCTTTGTACTTCAACCCAAAACCAGAGAGGCAAGAGCTGAATCCAGTTTCAGGTTAAACTGTCCCATTTTCCAAGTCATAAACAAGATCAAAGCTACAGCAGCCAGTGGAGAACTTTCATTTGAGTTGAATAATGACATAGAGAATGACCCAGTCCACCACACCACCAAGTTCAACATTGAACTCAAGGAAGCTAAGTTTACTATTAAGTCTGATTCTGTCACCAGAGCTTATAAGACCAAGCTTCAAAACCAGGTAGATTTCTCTGCAACCATGAAGGAGGTCACTATCAGGTTTGAGTCCCAGGCTGATGACAACACAAACCGAGCTTTCTCCCAGCTTACTGGGTCCCTAAACACCCAAGGACTGGAGCTCAATAGTGATGCCACAATCAACTTTGCTGCCAACCATGCCTCTAACAAAGGCACGCTGTCATTCACCAAAGATGGTCTGACCACTAGCTGTACCACCAGTGCTCAGATCAGCTCTGTGATCTTTGAAAACATTTTCCATTGTGGAATTACAACTACAGGTGCTACAGTGTCTGTCTCCAGCAAGGGTACAGTCAATGAGAATAGCGCTGAACTCAAAGTTGAAGGAAGACTTGCAAGATCAGAAGTATACCTAAACAGCATGTACAAGGGTGACATTTTCAGTGCCAACACTAGAAACATGATAACCTTCAAGCTAAATGAAGATGGTCTGAACCTCTCCAACAACTTAATTGCTTCGCTTCAAGAGATTAAAATAGAAAACACAGACTCACTGATACTTACCCTCAAATCTCTGGCCATCCATTCTAAATCTGACAGCTTCCTGAATAAGAACAATTTCTACAAACACAACATTGCAGTGGACATACATGACTTTACAGCTTCTTTGAAGGCCGAAAATGATCTTAAAGTCATTGGTATCCATTTCAGCAATGAGGCCCAGATGAAGGCAGACCACTACAAGATGGAAGTTACTGGAACTCTGAAGGGGATATTTGGTGAAGAGGAAGTGAGACATACATATGAGATCACATATGTTGACCAGACAGCCACTGCAAAGTGCAGCACCAATGGGAAACTCTTTGGCAGTCAAATGACTCAAAGCTCTGAGTTTGAGATTGTTGGCTTTTCCACGAAGTTTGGCAATGAGGTGCGATTCAACTCTCCCTCTCTCCGACTGGAAAGCAACATCCTAACTAAAGCAGAACCTTTCAGTGTGAATGTTGAGTGCTCCTTCAACTCTGATGGCGCACTTAACCTGTATGGAAAACACAGTGGCCAGGTCAAAAGCATGCTGCTCCTTCAAGCTGAACCTAAGTCTTACTCATACAAGTATGAATGGAAGGCCTCAACCTCTCACCAGCTGAACAATGGAAACTCCATTAAAACCAACTTCCAGCATAAAATAACCAGCTCTGTCACCCCTCAGCAGCAAAAGTTTAATGTCAATATGGAGTCTAAGCTGAATGACCATGCCTTTGACCACTCCCTGGAAATCTTCAACACTCCAAAAAACATGGGTATTGCACTGAAAGGGACCATGTCCACCAACCTCTTGAACAAAGTCAATGACAATCAAGAATTTGGCATCACAAGTGCTCTGAAATATGAGAAGAACAGTGATAGTCATTTTATTTACCTGCCTTTCATTGATAAGCTGCCCGTTCTCATAGAGGAGGTCAAAAATGCAATGCTCACCATGAAAGATCGTAGCATTGACCTGCTTGATGGCGTTGATACTAAATTTGACATTACAGCCACTTTTAAAAGCAAAGGAAATGAACTTTCACAGGTAATTGAAAATTTTGATGTGAACATGTTCTTGGATGATGTGAGACTTTTTGCCTCCGATGTGACAGCTGTAGTAATGGAAATGGGCAAAAACCTGCAACCCATCAGGGACTTGATCGACATTTTGGGACAAAAAACTGGCATTATCACCAAGATAAATGAATTTGTCAACAAAATTGGTGAGGTTTTGGCAGATTATGAGATTGAGGCAATGGTTGAGAAAATCATTGATGATGCTGTGGATTTAATGAAACAATATGAGCTAAGGGAAACTATGCAATCAGCTGGAAGTTTCCTTAACTCTCTTGACATAAAACCAATATTTGAAAGAATTTTTGAACAAATTATTGAGCTGACAAAACAATTAAATACCAAATTCAATGAAATTATGTCTTATAATTTTGACACCTTGGCTGATGAAGTACATCAGATGGTCACTGACCTCACTAGGGTCCCCTGCTTTGGAATGCTGCATGGTGAGATTGAAATCAAATCCTCAGAGCACATTCTGAAGACCAGTGCTGAACTTAATAACTCAACAGATGAGTTCACTGCTTACCTGAATTCTCAGTTCCAGACTCCTAGTGATCTCTTGGCTTACACGTTTGATGCCACTGCTCACCTTAGGATCCCCAGAATGAAAGAGCTGTCTCTGACTGAGACAGTGAAGGCAAATCACATGGCTTTCTCTCTTGATCATGAGGGATCAATGTCCATCAATGGCCTTATTGCCCAGGTATCTTCCAAGACCACAGCAAAGGCAACCACAGAACCGTACACTGCTGACTTAGTGAACTATGCATTTCTGAGCACAGAGAATGGCTTCTCAGGTACTTTGGAGACCTCTTACATCCACAGTGTGAACATGCCAGTGGCCAACATCTTCAGTGAAGCTACAATGACCCAAAAAACTGCTGCTCAGCTGGAATCTGGCACAATCACTATCACCCTTGGAAATAATGGCAAAGGAAAATTATCTACCTTTGATTATTCTGATGAAGGAACCCACAAGAGTAACTTGGAGATTCTCATGAACATGGAGTCCATAAAACTGACTTTTGATGGTGACACTGACAGCAGTCTTCTCAAGATGAGGCAGAAAGTTAATGCTGAGACTAGAGGTTTGACTCAGATCAAGTTTAATGTGCACGCAGAGACAGTAACTCCTTTCATCAAGAAAAGCATTGCAGCAGTCAAAGGGCAGATTTCTTTGAAGGAACCCATGGTTGAGCTGAGTGGGTCTCATGATGCTGAACTGATTGGCAAAGTTGAAGGCACCATTACCAACTCAGTTAACTTCAAGGCTGTGCCTTTTGAAATTATCTTTGACACCAAGAACAAGAAAAACACTAAAGTGATGCTTCCCTTTAGCTTGTACAGTAAAGTTGATTTGCAGAACGATATGGCTTTAACTCTGAATCCCTCTGTGCAGCAGGCCAGCTGGACCAGTCTTGCTAGGTTCAATCAATATAAATATTCTCATTACTTTAATATTGCTAACGGTGAGAAGGATATCCAGTTCTCTGCATCAGTCAATGGTGAGGCTGACTTTAATGTGCTGACCCTGCCGATTAACATTCCTAAATTGACTGTCCCATTCATTAACAAAGAAACACCGTATGTAGAGAAATTTTCTTTATGGGAGGACACAGGCCTTAAAATAATCTTGATCACACCTCAGCAGACCTTTGATATGGATGCAAAGCTTAAGTATGTGAAGAACCCTAAGATGTTCGACATGGAACCAGTCCTCAATTATATTATTAGGAAAATTAAAATACCCATTTTTGCAACTGACAAAACCACATCTGATACATATGTCTGTCCTTATTTTGCTAAGATCATGCTTCCCAGTATCAAGGAATCAATAATGATCCCTGCCATAGGAGACCTGACCTATGACTTCTCTGTGAAAACAGCTATGATCATTATGAATACCAAGGCTGATATCCTTAATCAGGATGAAATTACTGCCCAGTTTGAAACTCAGGTTAACTCTGAGTTTGGTTTATTCAATGGCAAAACCAGTGGATCTGCCACCTTCAACATGAATTCAGGGATGAAACTGTTTACCAATCTAGTTGTGGAGCATAAATATTTTGAGAACAACTATAATGGAGTTCTTGAGACCAACACAGAAGTCTCAAAGGCTGTTATTTCAAATGCTGCCAAAGTAAATCTGCCAGATGTGAAATTTATGCTTTACCACAAATTAACTGGGAATACAGAAGAAGGTCTTACTGTTTCTGTATCTTCTCCATCTGCTGGACTCATTGGTCTTCAACTGCAGAGCAAGAGCTTATCCCACCATACAGGAAGAATTTTTGGTGCAAACCCAGTAAGAATTTAAAAATATAAATATTTTAGAATATACCATTATTATACATTTAGTGTATTTTACATATGAGTCAATTTATTTAATATATATTTAGTGTATCTTACATGTCAATTAATATCTTAATACTTTGAATGTTCAATATACAAGTAGACATAATGACATTTTCTCTTTTTTATTACAGTCTGAGGATTACATGGATATTCTGAAGGTTGACATTGCAATAAAGAATTCAAACAGACTGAGCTTCCAGACACAGTGGAACAAGGAGCTCCCAAGTCAAATTCTTTTGTGGCTGAAGAAGAAAGTTGCTTCATTAAAGGACACAGTAACATATTTCATCACTCCATTTTACAATGACATTAGAATGAAGTACGAGAAGTTAGAAAGTAACATTGATGACTGTCTGAAAGAACTGCCTAAAATCCTGAAATTAAGTATGGAGAAAGCAGACAAGCTCATCAACTCTATCAAATTTCGAGATCTGGACAAGCTCTCATCCTGGATCAGTAAAGTTTTCTCTGATACTGTCAACTCAAACATTCTGAATGAAATAGCTGAGCAGGCTGAGAAGACCAGCAGAATTATTGAAGACTACTATAAAACTGTCAAAGCCAAGGCCCAGGACATTTTTGCAGAGATGACCTTTGAACAACTGATTTACGACATCCAGGCTTGGATTGAATCTACTATGACCTGTCTGGAAGTTCTAATGAACCAAATTATTGAGACCCTTAAGGATGCCAAGAATATTCAGTCCTATGTGAGACTGAATGACACAGAAATGAACATTGACATTCCTATTCCATTCCATTCTTATGGGATTTTATCAGTAGAATGATTTAACATCCTTGTATCAAGACACTATATAGCTAAACTTTGCCAAGAGTAATTATCAAGATTGCCTTATTAAAAGTGTTATGCCCACAAAATATTTACCCAAGCTGCATCGGTTCCCTCCTTTTGTTTTGTAACTAATTTAGAATAGTGTTCTTTAAAGAAAATATCTGAATGTTAAAATCTATCTTATTGTATTTAATAAGCAATGACAGAAAAGTAGCAATAAATAAAAAATAATAATAATAACATCTGTGTTTATAGTTAATTTAATTTAGAATTGGTTTGATTCAGGAATGACATAATAAAAACAGCAAATTTCAACTTTGCAGACAGAAAACAAACTTACAGAAAAAAGTACAAATGCACTTTTGTCTCTCAGTATCTTTATACCCTTACTCTTCTCTTAAGAGCCAACTGTAATGTTGGAGTGAACTGCAAAAGGTCAGCAGGATCCAATTACATTTAACTAAACAACAATAATATTAAAAGAACATGCAAGAGACACAGAAGACGAACTGAGCATGCAGACAAAACATTCATGTAAGGACAAGACCTGACACTAAACACTAAAAAACAAAAAGGCTTAAAACCTCAAGGACTAATCAAGATAATAAGACACAGGTTAGAATAATCAGGGGAAAAATATAAAGTGGGCTATAAAAAATTATAACACTACAAACTAAAAGTCCTTATGCAAACCATGAACACGGGGACAGGGACCTTGTTACATAGCCTGCATCTAAGCCAAGGCACACATACGCATACAACTACAAGAATAAGGAAATGTAAGGTGGTGGTGGTAACTGGGAGCACTGAGAGAGGGATAGCAGGCCATGATCATGATGTGAAAGAGGTACTGGAGACCATGTGGGTGTTGATGCAAATAGAGACCACCACAATGGAGGGCTGACGCAGTTGTGACTCCTTAGTCGTGATAGGGAAAACAAAGAATTCAGGGACACCCCTCAGAGCTGTGACAGTACAAACAGGGATATTGCAGAAAGCTGTGTCACATTTACTCTTAACTATTAGTTGTTTAATCCAAACCTTGCTTACTCTGGGTATGCCAGTTCCAAAACACCTGTGAAAGATGGTGAAGTACTATGTTTTTGACAACTGTGGACATTGCATTGTTTATTTAATAAAAAATAAAAAAAGCGACAAATACTGTTTTTTTTTAGATAATATGGCTGGGTTTTTTATGTTTAGTCATTTTGCTTCCTTATTTGTGATGAAGTGAGATGTATCACATATGTATGAGTTACATATTTAGTAGAATTTTATCCAGTGGAAAAAAAGAAAACCTAACTAATAATCAATGACGTGTGAGGTGAGAAAATGTTTGTTTTAAGATTTGAGAGGTACAATAAAATGAGCATTGGTTTATGTTGTAATAATGCTAATAAAATATATGACTTTATAATTTAAAATGTTTAATCTGTGCTGTCTTGCTAACTAAAGCCTCATCAAAATGGTATGCATGTACCAAATACCTCTGAAGCTGGGAGACCTTATGAGAGATCCCATAAAAATATGAGGGATCTTAAAAATTGCATTTTGTAGTTATTTAGTGCTGCTATTTTAAAATAAGCTATTTCATATATATATATATACATATGCATGTACCTATATATATATAATATATATATATATATATATATACATATACATATACATACATACACACACACACACACACACACACACACACACTACTGTTCAAAAGTTAGTGATCAGTAAGATTTGTAATGTTTTTTATTTAATGAAGCTTCTTATGCTCATCAAGGCTGTATTTATTTGATCAAAAATACAGAAAAAAATTTAATTTTGTGAAATATTATTTTATAGGGGTGGTGAATGTCGGTTTTGTTTTGCCCAAACCCTAATCAAACACACCTGAACAAGCTAATCAAGGTCCGAATATTTACTAGAAAGTTACAGGCAGGTGAGTTTTAATTAAGGTTGGAGCTGAAATCTGCAGGGCTGCGGCTCTCCAGGATCGGAGTTCGCCACCTTGCATAAAGCAAAGCTGAATTTTATCATTACTCCAGTCTTCACTGTGACATGATCCTTCAGAAATCATTCTAATATGCTGATTTATTATCAATGCTAGAAACAGTTGTGCTGCTTAATAATTTTTTGGAATCTGTAATACTTTTTTCAGGATTCTTTTATGAATAAAAAGTTAAAAAAGAACAGCATTTATTCAAAATAGTAATCTTGTGTTAAAATATACACTACTGTTCAAAAGTCTGGGGTCAGTAAATTTTTGTCTTTCTTTTTTTAAGTAATGAAGGCTTCTATTCAGCAAGGATGTGTTAAATGGATAAAAAGTGATAGTAAAGACTTATATTGTTAGAAATTATTTTTATTTTAAATAAATGCAGTTCTTTTTTATTCAAAAAGTGTGATTTAAAAGTGTGATTGTTAAAATTACACACACACACACACACACACACACACACACACACACACACACATACATATATATATATATATATATATATATATATATATATATATATATAGGGGTGCACATAATTTTTTCGGCCTGGTTCCAAAACCTAGAGAACCTAGAGATTTGGTTTGGTCCACACTGCATATAGCATGACACATTAAATATAACTATAAAAAATTTATTAATAATAGTTATAATATTTTTGCACTTTATTTATTTCGTTTTTTAAATAGAATAATGGAATAAATAATAATGTGTGACAATATTATTAAAAATAAAAGATAGGCCTAGTATTAATTAAAAATACAATTATTTTATAGTAAACTTAAAAATAAAATGCTAATATTTACTACGACTTTCTTTCTTTGCCACTTTATGTATTCCCCAGTTGTAAGGCGCTTTGGATAAAAGCATCTTAAAAAATATAAATAAAAGCGTTTTCATCATTTTCAAACTTAAAATCTTCAGGCTTTTATTTTGGCAGGTTGCAGGCAAGTAGGTATACGCGCTTCCGGATTTAGTGCTGCTGCTGATTAAAAAGCGTAAATGAATGAAAGTCACAGTTTTGCATTGTGCTTTGAAAACGGACAGGGATAGCCTAGATTTATGCTTTCAGTTTGAAAAGAAATCTTATATAGTACAGTTTGTTGATCTAAAATGGTAATTGTGCATTAACAGCTGTCAACTTTGTCAGTACGCAAATGCGCTGTCAGAAGTGGACCTGCAGACCACTTATGTGCACCCCTGTATACAGGTGCTGGTCGTATAGTTAAATTGTTGGTTTATTACATTTGTTCACAAAAATTCAGAATAGGAAAGTGAAACTTGTATATTATATTCATTCATTACACACAGACTGATATATTTCAAATGTTAATTTCTTTTAATTTTGATGATTATAACTGACAACTAAGGAAAATCCCAAATTCAGTATCTCAGAAAATTAGAATATTGTGAAAAGGTTCAATATTGAAGACACCTGGTGCCACACTCTAATAAGCTAATTAATTCAAAACACCTGCAATGATCTTTAAATGGTCTCTCAGTCTAGTTCTGTAGGCTACACAATCATGGGGAAGACTGCTGACTTGACAGTTGTCCAAAAGACGACCATTGACACCTTGCACAAGGAGGGCAAGACACAAAAGGTCATTGCAAAAGAGGCTGGCTGTTCACAGAGCTCTGTGTCCAAGCACATTAATAGAGAGGCGAAGGGAAGGAAAAGATGTGGGTGAAAAAAAGTGTACAAGCAATAGGGATAACTACACCCTGGAGAGGATTGTGAAACAAAACCCATTCAAAAATGTGGGGGAGATTCACAAAGAGTGGACTGCAGCTGGAGTCAGTGCTTCAAGAACCACTACGCATAGACGTATGCAAGACATGGGTTTCAGCTGTCGCATTCCTTGTGTCAAGCCACTCTTGAACAACAGACAGCGTCAGAATGGGCTAAAGAAAAAAGGACTGGACTGCTGCTGAGTGGTCCAAAGTTATGTTCTCTGATGAAAGTAAATTTTGCATTTCCTTTGGAAATCAGGGTCCCGGAGTCTGGAGGAAGAGAGGAGAGGCACACAATCCACACAATGTTGCTTGAGGTCCAGTGTCAGGTTTCCACAGTCAGTGATGGTTTGGGGTGCCATGTCATCTGCTGGTGTTGGTCCACTGTGTTTTCTGAGGTCCAAGGTCAACACAGCTGTATACCAGGAAGTTTTAGAGCACTTCATGCTTCCTGCTGCTGACCAACTTTATGGAGCTGCAGATTTAAATTTCAACAGGACTTGGCACCTGCACACAGTGCCAAAGCTACCAGTACCTGGTTTAAGGACCATGGTATCCCTGATCTTAATTGGCCAGCAAACTCGCCTGACCTTAACCCCATAGAAAATCTATGGGGTATTGTGAAGAGGAAGATGCGTGATGTCAGACCCAAGAATGCAGAGGAGCTGAAGGCCACTATCAGAGCAACCTGGGCTCTCATAACACCTGAGCAGTGCCACAGACCTTCATGCCACGCCGCATTGCTGTAGTAATTCAGGCACATTTTCTGAGATACTGAATTTGGGATTTTCCTTAGTTGTCAGTTATAATCATCAAAATAAAAAGAAATAAACATTTGAAATATATCAGTCTGTGTGTAATGAATGAATATAATATACAAGTTTCACTTTTTGAATGGAATTAGTGAAAAAAAATAAACTTTTTGATGATATTCTAATTATATGACCAGCACCTGTATGTATGTGTGTATATATATATATATATATACAGTTGAGTTGAGCCAGGGGATCAGAGCAATATTATACACAGAACTCTAAAGTCACGCAATAGAGTGTGAAGTGAATGAATGTTAAATTTATGAATGAAAAGAGCGCAAATCAAACACCACATTGCTATTGACTCTCCTTGTATCTCTCAGAAATCAGAGCTTGGCAAGAGTAATATCACCTATAATAATCATCATACACGTTCTATTATTTGTATATATAAATAATTTTTATATTTAAAAAGCAATGATTTAAACCTTAGGCTACAATATGAAATAAATGTAATAAGCACAGCGTGCTCACCAATCAAGCAGCCGCGTTGCGCATCTCATTCTCTCAAAAACCAAACCAGTTCTCTCTCAAGAGTAGGCTAATAATCAACTTAGATACAGATACATTTTCTACTTGGTCTACATGTTTGCATCTTTATCTTTTGCTGGTTTGCGTGGCACATGCACATTTGTTTAGTGAAGTTCAAAAAAAGACTCGCTTAAAGAGTTCTGCGTAATGAAAATGTGCGCATTGAATTAATTCAGTCGAGTTCAAATGATCACTAAGCGTTTGTCATGACATCTTTCTGCTTGCATGATAAATATATTTTTAGAAATTAATAATTATTTTAGTTTAACACGGCATACTTGTTCAGTGATAACTATGAAAAAAAGAGTCATAATGGTCTTATCAAGTAACTGTACGACGTTCCACCCAGTTTTATCTGGATGCAGATACGAATAATTTTGTGATACAGATGAATGAATGAATGAATGAATAAATGAATGAAATATGCATTTATATAGCGCTTTATTGTGTATTGTTGTACACCCAAAGCGCTTTACAATCATGTGGGGGGGTCTCTTCTCAACCACCACCAGTGTGCAGCATCCACTTGGATGATGCGACGGGCAGCAACAGGACAACGGCGCCAGTGCGCTCACCACACACCAGCTACAGGTGGAGAGGAGAGAGAGACAGAGCCAATCAAGTGGTTGGGTATTATTAGGAGCCCATGACTGACAAAGGCCAAGGGGGCAATTTGACCAGGACACCGGGGTTACACCCCTACTCTTTACGAGAAGTGCCATGGGATTTTTTAATGACCACAGAGAGTCAGGACCTCGGTTTAACGTCTCATTCGAAAGACAGTGCTTCTTGACAGTATAGTGTCCCCGTCACTACACTGGGGCGCTAGGACCCACACAGACCACAGGGTGAGCACCCCCTGCTGGCCTCACTAACACCTCTTCCAATAGCAACCTAGTTTTCCCAGGAGGTCTCCCATCCAGGTACTGACCAGGCTCAGCCCTGCTTAGCTTCAGTGGGCAACCAGTCTTGGGCTGCAGGGTGATATGGCTGTGGCGATAAAAATACAGATACAAATACTGGCTGTTACATCAAAATTTAAATATGTAATGTCATAATTATAAAGTTTTGACAATTTACATATGTAATTGTTGCATTAGGCTATGAATTAATAAGGGTTTATTGATAAGAACTATTTCATGTCTTTTCATTTACAGTAGCATAAACGACGAGTAGTCGAGTAACTTGAGTATTTTTTAAATAAGAAATCGACTAGCAGAAATCAGTAGTCGTGCAACCCCTAATAGTAGTCAACATTTGAAGTGGATCAAAACCTTTCATCAAAGTTGTCCTAAAGCCAAAACAATAACATTCTTGTCTTTGAAGAGCTCTTTTGATCCACTTCAAATGTTTTGATCCATATATATATATATAATATATATATATATATATATATACAATACACACACACACAATTCACATAATGACAGTAAATTATTCATAATCTATTGATTCTTTTTTTCTTTTTTGATTTTTTTCTGTCTAAAAAAATCGATTGTAAAGATTCACGTAAGAGAGAGAAGTATACTACACCAAACATCAAAATTTGATTGATGGCTTTGACCTTTTTGACCCGTTTCCCCTCCCCTCCCCCACCCCGACCACCCACGTGGCTTTGACCCTTTGACCTTTTAACAGTCGCAGCTGTTATGACGTGATATGACATCTGTTTGTTATAAATCATGCTTATATGTCATCAGCCGTGAAATGACTCAATATTTACAACATCCGTGAATAATCGTCAGCTGTGATATGACATCTGTTTTGTAATATATCATGTCATTAGGGATTAGCCTTATGACAAGTGTTACGGTCACCTGTTTGTAATATAGACACCGGTTCTCCGGTATGCGACGCAACATCTGTTTGCGATATTGATTATGCCGTCTGTTACAGAAGACAAATGTTGTCTGTGCGTGACCATCCGGTGACAGGTGAACTTAGGGTGAAAGATTTTATGGTCCATCACGGGGTGGGGTTTTCCCATCAGCGGCGGCATCGGATTGCATTCGTTTAGATAAATAGGGGCCCCCCAAATTTCTGAGGAAATCAGAAAAGAGCTGTGAAAATTACATAGATATGTACTTCTTATACTCATCTAAAACCCCCAAATAAGGAATGGGACGAAAAGATGGTGAAAAATCTGACTCTGGCACCGAGAAAGCTGTACAACAGTAATTTGTGCCTGGCGAGGTTTCTCCATGAAAATACGGACAGCATGCGAGAAAAATGATCAACAACAAGAGAATGTGACCTCATATCATAATATGAGTGTGCGTACCCTCAAATATAATATGTTGACTGTATAAAACATTTCACAGCAATATAAAAAAGGTTTTAAATAAAATCCTAGTAATTAAATGGAAATAAAACAATCAATAAAGAAACTGTATAAATTGTTTCCTCTTAGTGTTAGATGAACAATAGTGGTTATGTCGTCCGTTACGGTCACCTGTTTGTAATACAGATGACGGACCTCCGGTATGCAAAGCAACATCTGTTTAAATGGGACTGAACGTCCGTATGTGCACTTATCCAGTGTCACGCTAGCGCAGAGGTTTTGGTCATCCTACACGGATTTAAGAAAGAGATATTGGTTTAAGGAGAATTTGAAAATAAGTAAAAGAATATCAATTTTAAGAGATAAAAATTCATGTTGATTTATTGTTATGGACATTGACAGTGTTGTCAATTCATTTTTGATGTTTAAAATAAAATTACATCACTAAAGGAGTCAATAAATGAGTAATAATAAGAGTAAAATATTGCAGTAAAATCATACACACACACACATTCTAATGGTTGTTTTTCTGATTTTCAGCAATATAAAAATATGGGCTTAAATAACATACATAACAATGTATATTGAATTTAAAATATTTAGCTTGATGAATAAATATATCAATAAAAATAAGAAACTTTGAGTTTAATGAAAAAATGTCTTACATTTTTCAGGGGTTGGTATGGACATTATGTCTTACCCAATGCCTGTTGATAGTTTAAGCTTTAAGCTGAATTCAGAGTGCAGAGAGTTTCACCTCCTCAGTGAAATGAGAGATGGGAGGGCGAGCAGAACAGAAGTCAGGCAGACTGAGAGGGGATCCCTACTAAATATTGTAGAAACTTAATTTTCTGTAAAGTTGCTTTGCAATGATTTGTATCGTAAAAAGCACTATACAAATAAACTTGAATTGAATTGAATTGAATTGAATTGAATCCCTGAGTTTTTACACGTTTTACTTTAGGAAAACTTTATTTTCTCTTTAGTTTCTCTCTCTCTCTCTCTCACACACACACACACACACACGCATGCACACGCACACACACACACACACACACCCACGCATACACACACACCCACGCACACACACACACGCACGCACACACACACACACACACACACACACACAAAGACACACGGTCAGAATATACCAGACTATAGGAACAAGGGCTCTCTCTCTCTCTCCCCATCACATGCACAGAGACACACGCGCACACACTTAGACAGACTATACCAGACTATAGGAACAAGGGCTATCTCTTACAGTAGTTTAAGTCATCGATAAAAAAATAAAAATGTACATTTTACCAGGATCGGGAAAAAATATGTATTTTAACTGGCCGAACGATAAGGGCTTTTGGGGACCCGACATGTCCGGACATGTCATTGACATGTTTTATGCAGAGTTTCCATAGGCACAATTCAATTTCATATTCATATTTACAATATATTAATGATTTTTATACAATATCATCCCCTAAACCTACCATCACAGTAAACTTTCAACATTTTATATTTCCATAAAGATCATGTAGTATAATTTATCATTTTAAAAAGCTGTATAATTATTTACTGTACATCTACCATCACACAAAAAAAAATCAGCATGTGCTTAAATTTTTTATTAAATTTTGTTTTTTATTAAATTTTGTTTTTTAATCGATCTGAATTATGACTACTCAAGAAATTTCATCATAAACACATTTGCATTGTTATATCAGTGTAATATCCTTGTCAGTATACAAATTTGTGTTCTGATAAATCATATAAACAAGCATGTGCTTCTGTGAACCGTAACACTATGTTAGTGCAACTAAGCAACTGAAGAGAATACAAGCCCACATATGCTGAAAACCTTCTTTCTCTGTATGAGAAAGTTGGTTTATGCAATGTTAAGACTAAAGCAAATGAAGAGAATGCAAGCCCACATATGCTGAACATCTTCTTTGTTTGTAAGAGAAAGTGGGTATATGCAATGTTAAGACTAAAGCTTTCCCACATCAAAGATGTTTCTAAAACATGAAATGAAATGTAATTTGCAATGCAGAAAGACAGATATTGATGTGTTAGGAGTTTTATTCTTTTATTCTTTATTAAGCAAATGAAGAGAATGCAAGCCCACATGTGCTGAAAACCTTCTTTCTCTGTAAGTGAAAGTTGGTTTATGCAATGTTAAGACTAAAGATTGAGCACATCAAAGATGTTTCTAAAACATGAAATGAAATGTTATTTGCAATGCAGAAAGACAGACATTAATATGTTAGGAGGTTTATTCTAATCAAGTTATATTAGAGCTTCTAAGCACAGGAGACTTAGTTTAGTGCTTCTGTGAACAGTAATACTATGTTAGTGCAACTAAGCAAATGAAGAGAATGCAAGCCCACATATGCTGAAAACGTACTCGGTTACTAACGTAACCTCGGTTCCCTGAAATACGCGAACGAGTACTGAATCAAAGATGCTATGGGAAAAACCCCTTTTTTCTCCCGAATGCAGTACTCGTTCCCGTATTTCAGGAAACCGAGGTTACGTTAGTAACCAATTACATTCCCTTTTAATACTTCAATCGTACTGCGTCGAAAACACTATGGGAACCCAGTTCAATCACGCCGTGCTAAGAAGGGGGAACGACAAATGCAATCATACTTGATATATGATACCAAGATATGACAATAGCAACCAGGAACAGAATAAGCTCAGTGAGGTTATTTCTGGCCTAGCTTGAGTGTCCCATGCTCCCTAAGGGACCGAGCCCACATGAGCAGTTTTTAGTCTTGGGCAAAGAATGGCCAAGAGCATGAGACTGAGGAACAAAAGGTGACCTTACACAGAAAGTACCCCAGCTTGAAGTGCTGGGACGTCTAGATTACAAAATCTAGCAAATGTGGATGGCAAGTTCCAACCGGCAGCCGCACAAATTTATGTGATAGTCACACCGCTAGACCATGCCCAAGACGAAGAGACTGCTCTCGTCGAATGTGCTCTTACTTCAATGGGGTATTGCAGGCCCAAGGAAGAGTAGGCTAGCTGAATCGCTTCCACAATCCACTTAGAAAGCCTTTGCTTTGAGACCGGCAACCCTTTGGTGTGGCCTCCAAAGCATACAAAGAGCTGTACCGATTGCCTTATCGGCACAGAGCGCTCCGTGTAGGCTTTCAGTGCCCTTACAGGACATAGTAGATTCAGCTCTTGATCTTCCTCTGTGTTTTGTAAGCCAGAGAGAGTAACCACTTGTGCTCTGAAGGGTGTGGAGAGCATCTTTGGTATATGGCCATGCCTTGGTTCCAGGACGACATTTGAGTCGTTAGGCTCGAATTCCAGGCAATTAGGGCCTATCGACAGTGCCTGCAAATCACCCACGTGCTTTACAGATGCTAGTGCCAGTAGCAGCGTAGTCTTCAGCAACAGGGCCTTCAGGCTGATGGATTGTAGCGGCTCAAAGGGGGCACCCTTTAAGGTTCTCAGCACCATGGGCAGGTCCCATGAAGGGATAGTGAGAGGGCGAAGCGGATTAAGCCTTCTGGCACCTCTCATGAATCAAACGACAAGTTCAATTTGCCCACCGACTGGCCTGCTATAGGGGCGTGTGACGCCGCTATAGTCGCTACGTAGACCTTGAGCATGGAGGGGGACTGCCCCTTACCCTATGGCCTGGGCAGTGCTCTAAGTAGCACGTAGTGCCAAGTCTGTCGCACTTCTCAGCTCTCTGAGCGTTGCGGCGTCCGGGCCAGACTCGTCAGTGGCGGCAAGGAGTTTGGCTTGGAAAGACTTGTAACACTGCCGTGGAGTGCCACGGCCGCTTGTCCCGCCGATGAATAAGTGCGTCCGGCTAGTGCTGACGTTGTACGGCAGGGCTTGGACAGATGGTTGGCCTTGGCCTTCCATCCAATGGCCGTGGGCGGGCAGAGATGCGTGGCTACAGACTTGTCCAGCGACGGCAGTCGTTCATACCCCTTTTCTTTGGCGCCGTCAAGCGAGGTGAGGGCGGAGGAAGATGAAGTACGCAGGCGCACTGTGTAGGGGGCGCGCCACGACTTAGTTAGCTCGTCATGGACTTCTGGGAAGAACAGGGAGGCTCTCTGATGAGGGGCTTGTTGGCACCCCGGCAGAAACCACTCGTCCAGACGGCTACGGGATGGTTCCTCTGGAGGAGACCATTCCAGACCCAGCTCATCCACTGCCCTGGAGAGATCGCGGATGAGTTCGGCGTCCATGTTATTTCACTTTCTCCGCCCAGAGGGGATTCCCCCATCCTCTTCATTCGGCCTGATCAATGTCCCTCTGCTGCCACGAGCGATTTGATCTTGTTTGGAGGGAGTGACGAAGAGCTGCTAGATGACAGCATGTCCCTAACTCCTGCATAATCCTGCAAATAACATTTCATTTCATGTTTTAGAAACATCTTTGATGTGGGCAAGCTTTAGTCTTAATATTTCATATACCAACTTTCTCTTACAGACAAAGAAGGTTTTCAGAATATGTGGGCTTGCATTCTCTTCATTTGCTTAGTTTCACAAACATATGTGTTACTGTTCACAGATGAACTGAACTAATCCTCCTGTGCTTAGAAGCTCTAACATAACTTCATAAACATAAAACTCCTAACACACCAATATCAGTCTTTCTGCATTGTACATAACATTTCATTTCATGTGTCAAAAGCATATTCGATGTGGGCAAGCTTTAGTCTTAACATTGCATAAACCAAATTTCTCTTACAGACAAAGAAGGTTTTCAGGATATGTGGGCTTGCATTCTCTTCATTTGCTTAGTTGCACTAACATAGTGTTACTGTTCACCGAAGCACTAAACTAAGCCTCTTATGCTTAACAGCTCAAAGATAACTTCATAAGCATAAAAGTCCTAACACATTAAAAACTGTCTTCTGTACTGCAAATAACATTTAATTTCATGTTTTAGAAACAACGTTGATGAGGGAAAGCTTTAGTCTTAACATTCTTCAGGAACTCGAGCTGCGTCGGAGACGCTTTGGGGAACACCTCCAGCATGACGTCTCTGAATCATGTGTGTAATCAGTCCAATGGATGGGCGAGACGTCATAGGCGGGTGACGTCAGAGACCAGGAAGCATAAAAGCAGGAGCTGCCAAGCCGGTATCCAGCCTTCTGTCTTCAGCAAGCGCTCTGTGTGTGTACTGTCAAAAAATTTACGTTTGTGAGTCTTATTTAGTGTTGTTTGTCATCCCAAGAAAGTATGTCAAAAGCACCCTCCAAGACCAAACACAAAACGGGCGAAGGCAAGCAGTGTTTCAGACTGTGTGTTCCTCCCTGTCCTCGCTACATCTCAGGCGAGGATACACACAGTTTGTGCGTTTTTTGCCTGGGAGCGGAGCATGCAGAGTCGGCTCTCGAGGGGGCCGACTGGCCGCATTGTGAGCGGCTTGCCCTGCATGTTCTCCGCTCCCGGAAGGCTCTCTTCACCGAGGGAGTCTTCACTAGTGTTCCTCGCGGCGCTGGTCCCGTTTCCGCCAAGGTGGAGTGGTGATCTCGCTTGTGGGGTTCACAGTTGGATTTGGCAGAGGGAATGGAGACGGGCAAATCCCTATCTTCTCAGGGATCGGAAGTGCGCTCCGGCGCTACTTCTCCTCAGGGAGCGGGCTTGGCGCTTCATCTATCTTCCTCCGAGGAGGTTGATGTGGTGAACATCGCTGAGGATTCACCCCCTCAATTGCCCCAGTATGAGGAGCTTTTGGAGGTGGTTACTCATGCCGTGGCCAAGTTAAACATTGTTTGGCCCGCCGAGAAAAAGGCTGAACTGCAGAAAAGCAAACTGGATGAGCGTTTTCTGCAAATTAAGCCGCCACCTCCGCGCCGAAGCCTGCCTTTTTTCCCGATTTACACACCGAGGTGTGTAAATCTTGGGGAAAACCATTCTCGGCCCGCCTCTTCGTCCCCATTTCTGATCACTACGGCAACGTAGCGGGGATGAATGAGCGCGGTTATAAGGCGATGCCCCGGGTTGAACAGACGCTCGCGAGCTATCTGTCTCCCAGCGCGGCATCGTCATTAAAGGCTCCGGCGCTGTCCTCTAAGCCGCTGCGCACAACATCAGCGCTGGTGGGCAAGGGGTACTCGGCAGCAGGTCAGGCTGGTGCGTGTCTGCACACCATGGCGGTGTTACAGGCGTACCAAGCTGATCTGCTGAAAAATTTAGATGAGCAAGAGCACGTGAGATCTGAGGATAAGCAGTAATATATATATATACATATATATATATATATATATATATATATATATATATATATATATATATATATATATATATATATATATATATACACATATATATACATATATATAATATGGATTAAAATTGTTCATTTCGGTTCAGTCTTGGTTAAAATAATAATAATAATCTTCAGGTTCCATTTGCAGAGCGAAATGAGAACGGTCCCAGCATTTACAAATAATTCTTAGTAACTCTGTTATAATTCTTAATTTTTCAAACTGCTAACACTTTGCATTTTTGAATTATGCTTTTACTGTGTGACCAATAATTGTGAATTGTGACTTTGATCGCGCTGGTGCCTCACGCGCACATATTCATTGGAAACAGCAGTCGTTCACCGAGCCATGCGGCGCGAGCAGCGGTCCACTTTGGCATAATTTTGCTAATTATGATTTTTTTTCCCATCGATACTGAAACACGTGTGAAATCCAAAGCCTATTTTACCTAATGAATAAGAGTTTAGCTTCAAATGGGCAACATGTTTGGATTTGTCCCAAATGAGAGAGATAAGCCCAACCTTACATTATGTATCGCTTTAAATTATTTTAATTATTATTTTTGTTGTTGTTTATAAGCCTATATTATTATATGGCCTTGCTGCAATTATATTTATCCATTAGAATTATATATTTGTAATTCTTGTTCTGTTCTGATAATTTTTTTTACATTTAAAGGATTTGTTGTAAAGTGAAGGGAACTAAAAATGTCCTGTTGGTACATTAGCCTACAGCATTATTAGGCCTGCCGTTATTATTTCTGAATGTAATAAAATGCAACTCTCACAAATGTAATTTATTTTTTAGCGTGTTTTTGTGTATGTTTTTATCCAGCTTTATTTTTCCATTGCATCTAAAAATGACTTTGTCCATCAAATTCACTTCGTGAACAAAACAAATATAACTTCAGATCCGCCTCTCGCGTTGCTCAGCTGTGGACGATTTCAAAATGTTTGATATAAAGGTTGCTGTCACATTTTATACAGGAATTGTTCATTTAAAAAAAAAAAAAAATTATATTGTTAGTTTTATGCTAACATGCAATCAAATCTTCGGATACTATATAAGATACAAGTTCATTTAGGCTATTTAACATGCACTGTGACATGCACTGTGACGTTTCAACTTATAAACTCCTTGAGATTTTAAAGTCAGTTTAATAGTATTGAAATTCAAGTTGAATCTAGTATAAAAAAGGTTTTAATTGCTTAAATTATTTCTATGAATTAATAAGTTAGCATGACTTTTTCATCATAGCATTTTTTACGAGCTGTGTTCGTTTTCTGAAACCAAGCACCCCACTTTTTTCTTTTTTAAATCTATGAATCGCTCGCATATCTCCTACAACCTACAAATAAGGGCTAATAGAGGTTCTTTCTTTAATTATTTATTTATAATGTTTATTCTTGAAGAAAATAAGTATTTATTATTTAATAAAATAAGGGACGATCCAAATATTTTGTAATGTACAATAATATAGGCCTATATCTGCCTGCAGTTAAAAAGTTATATTTTGTTTTGATTCATCCATTTATGTAGGCTACAATTAGCCTATTCTAAAAATAAAAAATAAAAATAAAAATAAATAATGTCATTAAAAAATGCCATCGGTCTGAATAAATTTTACCATTATAGAATTAGGGTAGTAATTTAGGAGGTGAAAATACAGTGAAATTACAAATGGCATGGGATTTTGAAGCATGACAACTGAAGGTCTATGAAACATTTTCCTTCAGGCAGACTGAATGTTTTCCTGTCTTGCTAAATGTTGGGTCAGTTTGCGGGAGTCCCGCGCGCTGTGAAGCGGGAGCAGCTTACGGAGGATTCCGCTTGGTCTTAAAGCCTTCTGCAAACGCTTACGTTCACAAATAACAATGATTTTGGCAAAAATAATGATTAATTATCAATTGATAATTTGTTATTATTTTGGTCTAGTGAAAAATAATAATATGGGCTGCGGGAAAATAATGAATAAAAAGAGTAAGGCTGCTGTGAGTACAGGCATGTTTCAACCCAGTAACATGACAACACAGCGTTCCTCACAGCCAAAAACAGACCAAATTCAGTTCAGCTGGAGGGGGTTGGGGTTTTGGGGTAGTTCTGTATAACTTGTGGGGGTCGAGATAAAGGTGTGAATCTCTTGCTCTTTCATATGGACAGTCTTATGAGGGTTTCAAACTTGCAGAACAGGTTTTAGGACAACTTTAAAGAAAGGTTTGATCCACTTCAAATGTTGACTACTGTATAGTGCAATAAAGTGTATTAGTTAGGTATTATAACTTAATTTCAGAGGAGGTTACAATTTAAATCAATTTTTTTTTTTTTTTGCCTTGAAATCAATATTCAAATGACAAAGAAATTGTTCAAAACAAGTTTTAATATAACAATATATTATTTTTTAATACTAGCCCATCATGCATCTAACCATCCACTCGGAGTTAAGAGCTGTTCAGATTAAAACTGGCAACTCCGCAGTGAGTCAGTGTCATGGACGGAGGACAGACCAAGTGTAGGTAGCCCTAAATCAGTTTTCTAGTCTATATTTTCATCTCGTTATGTCGCTGGTTTAGGTTATGTATTTAAATTTATTTCTTATATCAATTATTTGTAAATATAGCAGACACTGTCTAACCGTATCTACACCGGATGGCCTTGTTCATATAGGGCGAAACATCTCTCTCACTCGGCAGTACAGTAGGCAGAGCAGAGTGGAGCAGCAACAATTTCCCTCCGCGCTCCGAGCATTTAATAATCACTAAGCTCCGAGGTTCATTGATACCAGAAACACTGCTCCGCCTTCACTCCGTGGCTAAAGTTGAAATGTTATGTTCATAATAGCTTGTAGATTTTAAATAAAAATAAATTAATAATTAATTAATTAATTAAATAATCTTACAGGAGAGTTTCAAAGGGGGATTA
>NW_024879348.1:1340735-1345372 GCF_018340385.1 Cyprinus carpio | reverse complement strand
GATGCTTATTAAGATATTTAAAAACTTTAAAGCAGACACATTTATTCACTACAACCTATGTATGTATGTTACTGTTAGAGCCATAAAAATAGTTTTGTTTTGTTGTTTTTTTCTTTTTTTTCAGTCAATGAACATGCTTACATTCAGTTTTAGTTTTCGTTTGTGATAATAATTGGCATAAAATAAAAATATTATTTAACACTACTGAACCAACTTCAACGTATACCACACAATTAACTTTTTATGGCTTAATTCAGACAGAAAATAGCTCTTCAAAGAAACAGTTGCATGTTACTACTTTTTACAGTGCACAAGTTGTAATATAATATTTTCATTCGTTCAGGATGTTATGTTTATTTATTTTTTGTTTATTTATTCATTCATTCATCAAAGATAGCAGATACTATCAGGTGGATTTGGCATCTAATGAATCATATGTCTTCTCTCTTGTAACAGATCGGCCAGTGAAGCTGTAAATGTCTTCTGATGTTTTTTGAATGGATGGAGTCTGAATCCGTGTGTTTGTCAGGGGTCTTGGAGCTCAAATGTCGCTTCAGAGTTCCTAGCATGAGCCAAGTAGAGGCTGAGGTCGTCTCTGTTGACACTGATTCCACACCATCATGCTGTGATGTGTCACTGCAGCCGCACAAAAATACATGGAGCTCTGGTTAGTCAACGTGACATGATTGGGTTTTTTATTTTTATATCAGAGTTTTAAACCATTGTTGAATATGTGTGGTGACTTGAAGACTGCAGTCCACAAACAGTAGTCACCAACAGTTTTAACTTTGAGACAATTCTGCAAAGAAGAGTTGGCAAATATTGCAAAGTCTAGATGTGCAAGGTTAGCAGAGACATATCCCAACAGACTAAAGGCTGTAATGAAATCAAAATGTGTTTCAATAAAATACTGACACAAGGGTGTAATCCCCTTTCCAACTCTGTAAATCTGTATTTTTTATATATATATATATATATATATATATATAATATATATATATCTATATATATATATATATATATATATATATATATATATATATTTTATCTATATAGAATATATAGTTTAAATTATTAATTTATTTTTTTGTTTTTTTTTTATTTTTGACATATTTGGTGTTATATATCTTTCACTTGTATGTTATAAGTTATTGAGTAAATACAGCTGGATAAAAACAAAAACTCTGCATTTCAGGTTGCTAAGGCAACAAAATGTGATTATTTTAAGGGGGACGTGATTATTTTCTATACCCACTGTATATACATACACACACACACTAAATCCACAAGACAAAGCCAAATAAATAAAGACTGAAAAATGCAGGCAGCTAGATGTGAAATCAGTGATATTTTTCAATCTTTTGCGCTTTTCCACACGGCGACAGCTTCTGACAAATAATTAATCTTATGCAGCAATTGCAGAGCCCTCGTGACTGATGGATTTCCCATTTGAATGTGCATAGTTGTTCTGTCATAGAGCCACAGTTCAAACTGGTCTAAAGACTGAGGACCATCCACTGTTGGTATTGCAGCTGAAGGTGGGCCAGATCCATGTTGAATTAGGGGCCGAATAGATGGTCCAAGGTGCATAAGGGACAGGAGTGTTTATTCAAATGAGAATAGATAAGATTGGTCACCCTTTTTGACTTTACATATAAATGAAACCTTTTTATCAGGCTGTGCTGTTGTTTGATCCTGTTTGTTAGTCTTTATGAGCCGTTCGTGAGTGATGTGTGTTGGTTTGTGTTTGGTTTGATTATCAATGAGCGACGACTCGGGTTCTGACAGTGCACAGTGCTTGTATCAGTAGTGTCGCACATCAGAAATTGATATTTGCCTCTCCATCACATGAAACCTCCAGCCAGTGAGGGGAGAGGTGGAACTGACAGTGACCCATAAGGTCACATTCAATCTTCATTAATATTTTTACATATTTTGGGACTGCTTTTAGTGAAACAACAGTACAGAGAAGCGTTACAAAGATAAGGGCCGGCGAGACTTTTTAATGTTTTGAAAGAGTCTCTTTTGCTTAATAAGGATGCATTTATTTGAACAAATATGGGGTTCAAATTGTGAAATATTTTTCCAATTTAAAATAACTGTTTTCTATATGTATATATTTGCTATTTAAAATTTAAAATGTACTTTATTCCTGTGATCAAAGCGATTATATTATATTATTGATTATGATTATATTATATTATATATTATTAGGATTATTATTTTATTTTGGCGGGGGGTGAAAAACAGTGTGATTTCCTTTGGGATTCTTGATGAATAACTTGAAAAATAACCACGAATTTATTTGAAGGCAGAAAGTACTGGCAACATAATAAAATGCAGAGTACTATTACGCTACTTTTTGATCAATCTAATGCATACTTGTTGAAGAAAATCATAAAAAAAACTTACTGACCCCAAACAATTTTTTACCCCAAACAATGCAAGTAGTAATGGTAATGTTGAAGGACCTGTAGAGAAAAGTAATTTAAGTCTCCCATGTCTGGGCTGAATGACAACTTGAACTATTTTTCTCCAAATTCTCCTAAGACCAAATAACCTGAGCTGCTATCCAGTTTAACTTTAGCTATTTTAAGAGTTTTTAGGCCTATCGTTTCCCCCCAATCATATACTGTAAACATGTTTTTAATATTACTGAACAAGCCTGACTGCATTACTGAATTACACTAATGGAAGTCTGTTTTAAGGGTCAGATATGAACAATGAGATATATTCATATCAGTGCAAGTAGGAATTAATAGTTGTCTTATCAGAAGCTTTTTTACCAATTGTTCTCCCTCTTGCTCTTTTATGCATCCTTATTTAGGATATAAAACCTATTTAAATGTCATTTTGTTATTCAATTATTTAGGATATAAAACCTTCTGAGCTCCTCTTGGAGTATTACACATGGTAGGTTAATCACTTTTGCTGACAGAGGAGGAGTCATACATATTACTCATGCTCCTGTAAAGAGGGTGGTGGATTCAGTGATCTTGAATCCTAAACAACCGAGAATAACTATTCCAGTGAATCTGAGAGCGCAAAATACACTTGTGTTTCTGGATTGTCTTAGTTCCGGAGGGCTAAGGAGTTGTGCCCCCTACCCCCAATGATTCTCTATAAAAAAGATACACAAATAGTCATTAGTATAAGAGTAAAATACAGAGCGGTAAAATTGTGGATTAAAGTTATTTTGACTCATGACTTGTGATCGTTTGTAATCTTGGTTAAAAATTGAACAAAGATGTTATTCATAATCATGTCGGAGAAGAAGCAAAATTCTCTATTTAAAAAATATCAAAGAAAAACTGCATCACAGTTTTATTCATTTATTAAAAAATTGATAGATATATACATTCAAGCCACCAGTATCTGCTGAAGCACAATTTATATAAGACTTTTAATTTATTTATTTTATGTATTCATTATTTACAATGATTTATTATTATTTTCCACTATTTATTTTTCACTGCATTAGAAATGCTGCATGTGCTGCTGTATATCAACTGCCATTAACTGAAAACCATGAGGTGTTGTATATTTCTTTTTGGTGTATATTTTTTAAGTGGATGTTTTGCACATTTGAGATCACTGACAATTGTCAGGACCTTATGGAGCAGAAATAGCCGCAGTGTACAGAGACTTATGGCATATTGTTGGTTGAATGGGTGTGCTATAGTATGCAGGATTCAGACTGCTTTAGCATCGATGTTTTCAGGCTATCAGACTTGTGATGAGGTTTTAAGCATAATAGAGGGAGCAAATTTCTTGAAAGGGCACATTGACTGCCAATATGACCTTTTCTCCAGAGACTTGATGCTGATGGTCTCAGCAGGCCTGGAGAGAGTTTGTGTGTTACGAGCGACATTAAGAAGCAGACAACTGCATGGACTTGTAATCTTTTTCTGTTTCTTTGTTCAGATGTATGTTGCAAGTTGCACAGAAGTGTCAAGGTTATATGTTGTGTAGGACTTCTTTTAGCCGTGCTGAAGGATGTGGCTCAGGGGATTGAATTTAAGACTTTGTGCTGAAACGAAGGCAACAGACCTTCCGCTTAGGATTGGGTGAATAAATGATGGTTAGAGAGAAGATAAAAAATTAGATCTAAGTAAGAGATCCATAAAAAGATGTACTTTAATAGGCTTTTTGATGGGTTCCTCTTAGAAATTTCATGATTGTAAAGGTCATGGGTCAAGGGAAAAGGGCTTTGGATCATGTTTTTAGAAGCTTTAGAAGGCCGTAGAAACAATATCATATCATCAAGTCAGTGTTGTCCAGGTGTGTTGTGCACCTATTTATTTGTTTTTGTTTATTTATTCTTATTTGTTTATTTTTACGTGTTTTTTTTTCATTTATTTGTTTGCTATTTATTTATTTATTTTTTAATTAATATGCTTATTTAATAACTAAACTGCATCTGCGATTCATTCATTCAGTCAGTCAGTCAGTCAGTCAGTATTTGTTTATTTATTTTTTCTTATTTATTACATTTTTATTTATTTGATTATTCATTTATTTGCTTATTTGCTTTTACTTTATTTATTTGTTTGTTTGTTTCCTTATTTATTTATTTAATAATTTTGCCTAAAAAAAGTAACTATTTTTTATTTTTTGTTTTTTTTTTTTTTATTTTT
>NW_024879348.1:1339297-1340503 GCF_018340385.1 Cyprinus carpio | reverse complement strand
TCAGTATTTGTTTCTTATTCATTTATTTGCTTATTTGCTTTTTACTTTATTTATTAGTTTGTTTGTTTCCTTGTTTATTTTATTTAACCATTTTCGCATTTATATATTTTAATTATTTATTTATTTATTTTACATTATTATTATTATTATTATTATTTTGTGCATGTATTACTTCTTTTTTTTGGATGTTGCATTCAGAATCAGAATGGCCATGAGTCTGTCCGTTGTGTGGAAAAAAAAATAAAAATAACCTTGCATTTTTTTTCTGCTGGAAAAGCAGATAACAACAGGTGGTCAAGCTTGTCAACTAATTCAGGCTGTATGTTGAAACACGGTCTGGATCTCTGGTCAGCAGCTCTAGTCAGATTAACCAGTGTGTGTCTGACTTCAGTCGAGCTCATCAACCATATGTAAACTTTGCTAAAACTTTGACCAAATAGAGACTGGTACTATAATTTAGCTGTATATTTTTAGCCTGGTAAACAGTGGGTAACCACAGGGGAACACAGTTAACACAGGTGCACACATGTTAATTAACTCAAAGGAAAATGATGAATCCAGATGGCACCAGATGGAGCTGATGTGGAGCTCCTGCTTTCCTGCTTGATGATATTGGAACTTACTGATTTCCTCACTTGAAAAGCCAGCTGGATGAGATCTGGACGCTTCATGTTGGTTGTATCATATAGGTATATTGTTTCATTCTCATTCTTTGAACATTTCTTACATGGTTAGCCATATTTCGGCATTAATATGGATTTTAAAGAAAAGTTTATTCAGCTAAATGATCAGATTAACAGATCCAGCTTAGACCTGTTCATTAGCAGTGAACTATTTCAGTTGATACTTAATGTTTATTTAACCTGGAATATTTAAGTCTATTAAAGTCAAAAACCCTTGGTAACACTTTACAGTAAGTTCAGCTAGTTAACAGTAGTTAATGCAATAGGTTTTATGAATTCACAATGAACAGTATGTTTTACAGTGTTTATTGACTTGTTAATGTTAATTAAAAAAAAAAAAAATAAAGCATTACTTCCTCAATTATAATAATTATCAATTTATTATTATATAGAAACTCAACAGTATTATTGATTTCATATAGGGAATGTATTGGACTCATCTATGTCAAATGTATAAAATATATTCCTTTTGCTTCAAGTGCTCTTTAATTATTGATTTATTATTGTGTATGTATTGGACTCA
>NW_024879348.1:1338558-1339048 GCF_018340385.1 Cyprinus carpio | reverse complement strand
TATATTATGCACTTTATGTAACATTTATTCATGATAAACTTTGAATTTGAATTTTGAATTTAAATTTGAATGTTGACTATCACACAGACCAGTAGCCAATATGCTTAATTTAATGATTTAATAATGTAATAATTTCTATAATAAATAATATAACAATTTCTTAATTCAAAATAAAATATGAATGAATCCATAATTCCGGGTTGCTATGGTCACGCAGGTTTGTTTACGCATTAAACTCGTGGCCATAATATAATAATTTCTATAATAAATTAGGATTTTGGGATCATGACATAAGGATGTCATTTCCTCAGCAAAATGATCTTGTGGCAACGATATAATATCATGTTCCCACGAGTCATTATGTCGTGGCCACGACAAAACTAAGTGAAACAGACATGTCACCTTCTGGGCACCATACAATAGGAAATTTAAATTAATGTTTGTAAATAAATAGATTGTATTAAATAAATTTTATATTTATTATACAATA
>NW_024879348.1:1333788-1338341 GCF_018340385.1 Cyprinus carpio | reverse complement strand
GAATTATTTCATTATAAAATATAAATAATATGAATGAATGACTGATTTAATTAATAAAATATAAATAATACATTCATGTATACAACTTGAAATGTTGAAAATGTATTATGTAGAAATTAACATTAAAGGGATAGTTCACCCAAAAATCAAAATTATGTCATTAATGACTCACCCTCATGTTCAATTTGTGTATTGCTTTACTCAGTTAACGTTTTGTATAATTATGCTAGTATTTGCTAGCTTACCATATATTTTAGAATAAACTTGACACCAATAAAGTTTTGACTTTATTATTGTATTTATGCCCACGTGTGATGATAAATGAGTGTGTTGTTTTAATTTACAAATGGAACTATTTGAATCATTAATTCCTCAACGAAATACTATAGTATTTATAATTATGATCTATTAATTAGCCAAAAATAAAATGAAATATATGTCAAATTTAATCTGTGACCTACAAAAATCTAGTCAGTATAATCAAACTAATTGGCATGTCAAGCATTTACAGTGGGATAATATTTATAAAAGTATCTAGAACGCTAAACAAAGATATTGAAATGCAAGGTACTATATAAACGAATATAAATATAACCAATATTAATAGACTAATAATACACACAATAATAATAATATACAAATATTACTAGGAAAGACGATCAGTTAATTTAATTTACAAGACTGTAGGTGGATAAAATGTTTTCTTTAGCCTATTTTATATTATTATGCACTTATGTAACATTTATTCATAATAAACTTTGAATTTGAATTTTGAATTTAAATTTGAATGTTGACTATCACACAGCCCAGTAGCCAAGTCCTATGCTTAATTTAATGATTTAATAATATAATAATTTCTTAATTCAAAATAAATATTAATGAATCCATAATCCCAGGTTGCTAGGGTCAATGAGGTTTGCTACAAACCATGGCCAAGAGAAAAATATATTGTCTCTCTCAACATAAGAAGTCACACAAGAAATGGATGTCGCTCCTTCATAGGATTTTTGGGACCATGACATAAGGATGTCATTTCAGCAGATCTTGGCCACGATATAATATCACGCCCCAATGAGTCATTATGTTGTGCCACGACAAAACTAAATGAACCAGACATGTCACCTTCTGGGCACCATACGCAATAGAAATTTAAATTAATAAATATAAATAAATAGATTGCATTAACAAATTTTATATTTATATTATACATTATTATTATTATTATTATTATTATTATTATTATTATTATATTATTATTTTTATTATATAGTTGATAATAAGGCTTGAGAAAGCCTAGTAGTTGGGAAATATATTTTAAATTAATGTTAATTTATAAATTCATCGAATTATTTCAATATAAATATAAATAATATGAATGAATGACTGATTTAATTACAAAAATATAAATAATCCATTCATGTATACAACTTGAAATGTTGAAATGTATTATGTAGAAATTAATATTAACCTTTGTAGATAATAATGTAGAGGTATTGGCTATTGTAAAATGTTAATGAATTATAGTTTTGTTTAAGCTTTAGATGTACGAGAGTAGAGACACTTTTGTCTTTCTTCTGCCTGACTTTTGATGATGTTTTTTTTTCTTTCCATAGTAAGTGAACAGATGCTTTCAGACATTGCAGTCAAAGGTAAGATGACAGGAGTGAGAATGTCAGAGAGGAAAGCCTCGCTAGTAAACTGACAGACTCACTGCTCAGAGACTCCAGTAGCGCGGTTGTTTCAGACATGAGTCATATGTTACCACCAGTGCTGTTATTTTCACCTGCAGAAGTCAATGTCACTGCATTTCTCCACGTTTCTGTTGTTCTTTAGGTATCTGAGGGAAGCTTTTACTGTATTAGGTGTGAAGAAATTATCTGTGATTATCAAGATCATAATGTTTATCTGTTCAAATAAAACTGTTCTACATCAATAGATATTCAAGCACTGCCGTTTGATGTTGTGCATTGTGACTGAATATAACAGGCAGAAAAACATTATTGGAGAGTAATTGTTATAAAAGTCCCTGAGTCATTTACTTAAAAAATGTAGCCTTATGAACTGTAAGAACAAAAAGAAGGGGTCAAGGTTTGTCTAGGCTTGGGTGGGAAATCAGACAAAACAACATTCTTTTCTTGACAGCCATTCAAATATAGTTATTTATTTTGATAAAATGCAAAACAAACAAATAAATACATTTATTTTACCCTTTTTCTTAGGTTTGAAAAGCATAAAATTAATTTTCTGCTTGCCTGTTTGCTGCCTTTGATGTTATGGCATAGCTTAGCAGTTATGCTATATATATAGCAGATTCAACATTTTTTACTGATTTCTTTTAGCATTACATGAAATATAATAGAAAGAAAGAAAGAAAGAAAGAAAGAAAGAAAGAAAGAAAGAAAGAAAGAATAGAATAGAAAGAAAGAAAGAAAGAAAGAAAGAAAGAAAGAAAGAAAGAAAGAAAGAAAAGAGGCAGAGAGAATAATTGTAATGTAATGTAACAAAAAAGCTATGCATGTATACAATAGTCAACATTTTTTATTTTATTTTAATTTTTTTAGCATTTAATGAAATATTACATTTATTTATATTTATATTAACATTTTTATTTTTATTTTTTTAGTTGATGTTTTAGCATAGAATGAAAATTATATTTGATTATATTTATATAAGAGTTACATTTATAGTAAACTTTTTTAGATTGATGCTTTTTAACATTGAGTAAAATATTATATTGATTTATACTTATTAGAGTTTATTTAAATTATAATCAACTTTATTTTATTTTATTTTATTTTACTGCTTATCACTATGCATTCTTGGATTGCCTTTCTGAATGATGTTAGTGACACTGCTTTAGAAATTACAAAATATATATATTTTTTTTATTTTCAGAAAGCATTATGCTGGCTAGGCTTTTAGTTGAGTGTGCATTTGATGCTGTCTAAGATATCCCACTTGGTTTTTGATCTGAGCTTAAGTTTAATATTTTAAAATAGTACAATCATTGTGAACTGCTCTCTGCAATTGCAGCGGTTCCATACATTTTCAGTGGGCTTTTGACAGCACTTTTGTCAGAGCTTGGAATTTTTTATTAGAGTTATTGACTTTAGGTCCTCATCTGCTGCTTGTAGAAATAGAGGAACATATTGTTCTTTGAGCGCCATTTTTGAATCTTTCAGATCAAAGACACCCTTTGTAAGTTTCATTGTCCTGCACCCAAATTATTTAGCCCATAACTATCTCTCTCTCAGTAGCTCACAGTCATACGTTTGCCTGCTGGCATTATGTCTCATGTAATTCCCTCATTTAGCACGTCCCGGCGGGTGTTGACAGGGTTTGTGCCTCACTTGGCATTCATCTAAACCAGATTAAAAACCAACATCAGGTCATGCAATTATATTAGCATGATATAGTCTGAAGTAAATCGCTATGACATCAGCTTCACAAAACTACTAAATACCATCACGTTTATTCCACAGCTGTTAAAGCAAGGACAAAGTGGATTGAATCAGGGATTACATGAAATGAGATTCTATCGAAAAACAGAGCCAAATGAGTTCTCATCAACCATTTGCCTAAGCATATAGAAATTTTCAAATTTTTAAGAGACAGTGAGTCAGGGTAAAGACATTATATTGAAAGAGCGACTAAAGAGGGTTGTAAACAATGAAGTTATTTTTGCTTTCGGGAATAACACCTGTAAGACGCAGTTAACAAATGCATTGAAAGTAGCGCTTGTCATTGGAAATCACCCCTTAACAGATGAAAGAGTAGTACGACAAAGATATTGCTTTCCTCAGCAGACATTCAAACTAATAAAGCTGCTTTTATTATAAGCTAAAAAAAAATGAACAAATGCTTTATCAGGATGCAGGTAATCACACACTCACTCACTCAGTCTGTCTCTCTCTCTCTCTCACAATACAGTAATACAAAAAGCTTTCAATGAAGCAATCTAATGCTCCTTTGATAATAGTTCTAAAGTGACGCCTTGAATTAGTAACACAGAGGCTTGGGCTCTGTATAAATGGCTGATATGGCTGTACATCGGCACACTGTGATTACCTATGGTATTGCAATAAATATGTTTAGTTTTCATTATAAACTTGTTTTTTATTTAATTTTATATTTTTATTTTCTAGTTTTTGTTAATGTTAGTTGTTTGAAATGTTTTATTTTATTTTATTTTGTTTTATTTTAATCAGACAATTTTGACAGGAATTTCATTTCATTTAACAAGCCTGTTTATTTATTTATTTATTTATGACTTTTTGGTGGTCAGTGGCTTCATTAGTATTTCTTGGTACACAATTATAGTTATTTAAGTGTAGTTGTCATTCTTTATAAACTTCTTTTAATTTTATTTTATAACAAAACATTTTTTAAACCTCTAGGTTAGCCTTCTGAGAATATGGTATTTTCCTCGTCATCGATGATTACATCCCCGCTGCTAATTTGTTTGTGAAATCTGATCTTTCTTTCTCCACAGTTTTATCTACAAATGTAGTTTGAGTTGTGATTATTAGTACAACTGGTTTCTTTTTGGTCAC
>NW_024879348.1:1333593-1333700 GCF_018340385.1 Cyprinus carpio | reverse complement strand
CTAGGTCGTGCTGAAAAACGAAATCTTCATCTCCATAAAGCTTGTTAGCAGATGGAAGCATGAAGTGCTCCAAAATCTCCTGATAGCTAGCTGCATTGACCCTGCCC
>NW_024879348.1:1327177-1333178 GCF_018340385.1 Cyprinus carpio | reverse complement strand
GGAAAAGGAAAGAAAGAAGAAAGAAGAACGAAGAAAGAAAGAAACATATTTAAATTCTCCCTTTATAATGCCATCACAATGCATCCAAAATGGGCATATAACTTGTAATGTTAATGGAATGTAAACAAATATATAATTTATACATAGTCCAACTTTGTTATTTTATTTTAATTTTTTAGCATTTATGAATATTCCATTTATTTCTATTTATAGGGATCAACATTTGTTATTTTATTATTTTAGTGTGCTGTTTTTAGCATAACTGAAATATCTCTTTGCTTATATTTATCTACGAGTTACATTTATAGTAAAACTTTTTTAGATGCTTTTTGCAAGCATTTAATAAAAATACATATATTTACTTTACTTATTAGAGTTTATTTAATTATAATCAACATTTTATTTTTTATTTTATTTTATTTTTACATGCTTATCACTATGCATTCTTGGATTGCCTTTCTGAATGATGTTAGTGACACTGCTTTTTAGAAATTGAAGCAAAAATATATATATTTTTTTTTTTATTTTCAGAAAGCATTATGCTGGCTATAGGCTTTTAGTTTAGTGTGCATTTGATGCTGTCTAAGAAATCCCACTTGGTTTTTGATCTAAGCTTAAGTTTAATATTTTAAAACATACAATCATTGTGAACTGCTCTCTGCAATTGCAGCAGTTCCATACATTTTCAGTGGGCTTTTGACAGCACTTTTTTGTCATAGAGCTTGAATTTTATTAGAGTTATTGACTTTAGGTCCTCATCTGCTGCTTGTGTAGAAATAGAGGAACATATTGTTCTTTGAGTGCCATTTTTACTTAATCTTGTCAGATCAAAGACACCCCTTTGTAGCTCATTGTCCTGCACACCAATTATTTCTAGCCCATAACTATCTCTCTCAGTAGCTCACAGTCATATGCCGTTTGCCTGCTGGCATTATGTCTCCATGTAATTCCCTCATTTAGCACGTCCACGGCGGGTGGTTGACAGGGTTTGTGCCTCACTTGGCCATTCATCTGGAACCAGATTAAAAAACCAACATCAGGTCATGCACTATATTAGCATGATATAGTCTGGAAGTAAATCGCTAAGGTGACATCAGCTTCACAAAACTACTAAATACCATCACGTTTATTCCACAGCTGTTAAAGGGCGACATTTAAGTGATTTGAATCAGGGATTACACATGAAATGACTTAACAAAACAGAGCCAGATGAGTTCTCATCAACCATTTGCCTAGTTATTATAGAAAATTTCACATTTTTAAGAGACAGTGAGTAAGGGGTAAAGACTTTTATATTGAAAGAGACTAAAAGAGGGTTGTAAACAATGAAGTTATTTTTGGCTTTCAACACACCTTGAAACGCAGGTTTCACAAATGCATTGGCAGCGCTGTCATTGGAAATCACCCGTAACAGAAAAGATAGTACACAGATTTGGGCTTTACCTCAGCGACTTCAACTATGTTTTTGCTTATTATAAGCTAAAAAAATGATGCTTTATATATCAGAATGCAGGTAAATGCCACACTCTCACTCACTCAGGTTCTGTCTGCGTGCCTCTCTCTCACAATACAGTAACTACAAAAGGCTTTCAAATGAGTAGCAATTCAATGTTCCTTTTGGATAATAGTGTTCTGAAGTGACGTCTTTGCATTAGTATACCAGAGGCTTTGGGCTCTTGGAATCACTGGCTAGATATGGCTTGAATACATCGGCACCTGTGTATTCCTGTGGTAATTGCAGTAGATATGTGTTTAGTTTTTCATTATTTTATAAACTTTGTTTTTTATTTACATTTTATATATTCATTTATTGTTCTATTTTTTTGTTAATGTTAGTTTGCGATTTGAAATGTTTTAGTTTAATTTTATTTTTGTTTTATTTTAATCAGACAATGGTGTGACAGGAATTATCATTTCATTTAACAGTCCCTGTTTATTTATTTATTTCTTTGTATTGACTATTTGGTGTGGGTGTCGTGGCTGTCATTCGTATTTCTTTCTTGTGAGGTGTGGATGCAGGGGCAGGGGATTGAGGGGGGGTGAGGGTTTAGTTAAGTTGTAGTTGTCATTCTTTTATAAACTGCTTTTAAGTTGTGATTTTATGACAAATTTTTTTTAAGCGCTCTAGGTTAGCCTTCTGAGAATATGGTATTTTCCGTCATTCGATGATGTTACATTCCGCTGCTATTTTTGTTTTGTGAAACTCTGATCGTTTTTCTTCTCCCAGTTTTTATCTACAAAATGTAGTTTTGGAGTTGTCATTATTAGGACAACTGGTTTTCTTTTTGGTCATGGACTACTTATTTGCAGAAGGGCAATTTTTTTAGGGAAGTTGGAAGTTGGTGTGGGCCGGAAGAAGTTAGATTGGCAGACTACAAGAGCGAACACAAAGGGGTGGGAAGACCAAGGCTGAAATGGGAACTGAATGATCACATTTGAATCACCATGCCTCCATTATTTTGCATTTGGATTGATATCACCACATTTCTGAGTAACGACGCGCACATTGCACTCACCTGCTTCTCGCACCGATTTTCCAGCATGGTTGGTGTGGGTTTCTGTCGTCTGTCACTGTCCATTTGCGGACCGACATGGCCTTTATAATGCACTTCGCACCCGTGCCTGGCTTGCAGGTTTTGGCTCGTAAATCATATTTAACACAAAAGGTTGCGAGACAATTACAGTTTTCTCTGGCCATCTATACATTGAAGCAATTTTCGCTGTTGATCTATCATACTCTATTTTCAGAAACATCACAGAGACAATTGGATACAACAATATGGTCTCTAATTGTTTGTTTTAAGGCTTATTTTATGAACCAGAAAAACATAAGGCTTGAATTAAGTGAGAGGTGCTTTTGAGGTTTAGGGGAGTAATGTCTTTTAATGATAATGATTAACTTGGGTTGATTGCTACCTAGTAAATATTTGAGGAGATGCTTGTCTATTTGATAGAATATCTCCAACTCTGCGAGGCCACACATTGAGATTCCTGTGTGCAGATTGGGCGCTCTTTGTCATGCATTTGTGTGTCTTTGTCCCAGACAGACAGTCAGGAGGTGGGCTGTGTTTTGGAGAACAAATCCCCAAACGTCGCGAGACTCTGCAGTGGCGGAAGAGTGGACCTTGGGTTGTGAATGAGATTAAGGACTTCAGTAAAATTTAACATAACATTTAAATCCTTTTTCTTTTTGAAATGTATTAGCCTGTCGAAACACTGGGTTGGGTCATACATTGTATGGGGCCTTCAGATATTCCAGAGGAAAAACATACAGTTAGTCACTGTTTCTGAACACAAGAAGTTTTGCTTAAACACTGTAAACTTTGATAATATGTGCAGATTGTCCTCACTGAAGCACAAACTGACATTTCCCTACGAAGCATACACTTGAATATTTCTCACCTAAGGTGAGTAAATCTGAAAGCAATTTTTGTTATTATGATTTCTTTATTTCAAAAACCAAGAATCTTCACACAGCTATTTTCCATAAGACACATCAATGGGCCAAAAAATGACTAAAAACACCATAAACAGTACCATTAAAGTAGTCATAACGAGTCTTGCATCATATTTCTGAAGTTATACGATAGCTTTATCTGAGAGAACATACGTACACGAACCACTATTATAGTGCAGTTTTGGTGCAAAAGAGCACAATTGAAATTGAATTGAAATTACAGCATGCAAGGTTTTGAGTAAATTATGAAAGAATTGCAATTTTTGGGGAACTATTTCTTTAAATCTCCTACTGTTATCACAATAGCCACACAGTGGGATTCATTTCTGTACGTCTTGCTGCAGGCCTCATTAAAACAGCTCAGCTTGTTGCCTTTAATTGTAGACATTGTCCTTGTACTGTGCCCTACACACTTAAATAATTATAATGATCACAAGAAAAAGAATAAGACGATGACAAAGATTTTCCCCTGGATAATTAGGTTCATCTCCTCCGTCAGTCTCTCTGTTGAATTTGAGAGTTTTAAGTGAAAATAATGAATGTTAAATCAAGCATGCAACGTTCAGTTCTCATAACAGTATGAGTTGATTTCACTTACTCTGTTTCTAAGATAGACGTCCTCCAGAGAAGCATAAACAGCATGATCTGTTACTCATTTCCTCCCTTTGGTGTTTGAGACCGGCAGCTGAAGAATATATGGGTTGTAAGCTAGTGTGTGATGTGAATGGAGACAGCATGCTCTCCTTACAAAAGCGAATTAACAGCCTGAGCTGAACAATTCACATGGTTGCCACTGGAAACCGGCCACTTCTATTTGCGCTACTGAATAAAACCTACTTTGCCATGTTCACACTCATGAGAAATCGATGAATGTTGGAATTGTTGGAAGTACTTTCTTGTTAGCAAGAATCACGGCCCCAATCATTATACTAAGCTACTCTGTAGGAGTCCCAGCAATTTGAAAGGATTTTGTTCCGCAAAAGTTTTCAGATCAAAATTTTAAACTAAATTTTCAAGATCACGTTATATTGTTGTGTATGTTGTTTTAATAGCAAGACACTCCATGCAAAAAAAACATGGTGGAAGTGTATTTATTTAAATTAATGTTTTGTTCCTCCTTTATTTATTTTTATTTTCCTTTTCTGGCTGTTGACAGTGTTTTCTAATTTATTTTTATGTGAAAAAACCACAGATATCCACAGCCCCCTTTGTAGAATCCTTTATTACATCAACAAAATGAAACCAATGTTTAGAATTCTGTTTATTAGTGCATTTATTAGATCGTGCTCTATTTGCATATTACAGACGAAACTCATTTTGGCAACTGTCAAATGTAAGTTAACAACTGAGCTTAGTATGGTTAATTTTTTTTACTTGATTTTTCTTAAGCGCTTGTTAAGTTTGGGTTGTTGCTCTGCGAAGTTTGTCAAGTTAACATAAAACGTTTAAACTTTGCCAAATCTTTTGAACGGTGTAAGCTCGACCAAAAGTTTAATAATTCATTGCCTGGAAGGGTTTGTTTTTAAAATTGAGTGTATCTTTAAACATAACCAACAGTAATAGCTATGGCTTGACTTTATTCAGTAAACAGAATGAGCAAAGCATGAGTATTTATTATTAATGGTATTTGCTAAGACATATTCATGTCTCATGGTTTGGAAGAGTATATTTGATGTGTGTGGGAGGTTATAGTGCTCCCTTGGATGACTCTAAGCTACATTTTATTAGAATTTGCTCACACTATTTACCGAGATGATGTGGAAGTGAAAAAACAGGTTTAGAATAATGACATATCTTATCTTACCTTCCTTTCAAAAGTTTGGAATCAGTGAGAGATGTGTCTTGTTGACACCAAATAATTGTTTTTATGTCTGCACCAAGTCTGTATTTAAATTGATCAAAACAGTGTTATTTTTAGATAAACTTTTATCAATAATATATATATATATATATATATATATATATATATATATATATATATATATATATATATATATATATATATATATATATATATATATATATATATATGCTTACCTGGGATAGCAGGGGTTCCATTGTAGAAAACCATCCCTCGAAACACCCCTGTTGCACTGAATGGCCACCAAAAACATTTTCTCTTATTATAACAGTTGAAAATGGTGGTTGTGCTTAATGAAGTGTGGAAACAGCAATACATCTTTTTTTTTTTTTTTTTTTCTAGAGGTCTATAAAAGTATGAAGAACAACATTTGTTTAATTCAATTTAATGCATCAGTGGTGAATAAAAGTATCAATTCATTTAAAAAAACAGAACATCTCCTGAAGAGTTCAACAATTTTGGCTCTGTAATACTTTTAAAATGTTGATTTGAACTTTTTGTTCAACCATTGGCATGGGTTATCTTACAGTATATATATGTATCACTCATTTGGATTTGAATTGTTTTTTTGCAATTCCAGTATTTCAACTTCTCTTTCTATGACTTCCCAGACACAACATGATACAAAGACATCGCAGAGGCACTTTATTAATTAACAGCCTGTATCTCTGCTGTAATTACAT
>NW_024879348.1:1313285-1327098 GCF_018340385.1 Cyprinus carpio | reverse complement strand
AGGACTATGTTTACCTGGGATAGCAGAGCTCCATTTTCAGAAACCATCCCTCGAAACACTCTGTTGCACTGAATGGACACTCAAAAACATTTTCTCTTATTATAACAGTTGAAAATGGTGGTTCTGCTTAATGAAGTGTGGAAACAGCAATACATCTTCTTTTTTTTTTTCTAGAGGTCTATAAAAGTATGAAGAACAACATTTGTTTAATTCAATTTAATGCATCAGTGGTGAATAAAAGTATCAATTCATTTAAAAAAAAATAAAAAAAATAAAAAACAGAACAGAACATCTCCTGAAGAGTTCAACAATTTTGGCTCTGTAATACTTTTAAAATGTTGATTTGAACTTGTTGTTCAACCATTGGCATGGGGTTATCTACAGTATATGTAGGACCTATTTGGATTTGAATTGTTTTTTGCAATTCTAGTATTTCAGCTTCTCTTTCTATGACTTCCCAGACAATAACATGATACAAAGACATCAAGGAGAGGCACTTTATTAATTAACAGCCTGTATCTCAAGGTAATTACATGGCATCCTCCTCCCATTCTTATAGTGTAATTAAGTCTGAAGGTTATCTCTCAAACAACAGATACAAAATCTCAGGTACTATTACGGATCTTATAATACGAACAATGAGACGATGAAGACTTTCAGAGACATCAAGTGTACAAAATGACTATGGAAAGAACAAAAGCATTTCAATTAGGATGAAACGAGGAAATAATGAGACAAGACTTTACAAAAAGCTCTTAAACATTTGTAGAGGTCGTTTACTTGCTGTTGACCGAACCATCCGATGATCCAAAACTGATTTTAAAAACCGTCGCCAATTAGAAATCCCATTTGGCCTTGTAATGGGGCGGCTTTTCGGGTTGTACCCTAAACTGGGAGTGAACAGATGGAGGAGAAAAAAGGCTTGTTTAAGTAATGCTCCAATGCTTTAGAGCTTTCCTGAAATCATCCTGTTGTCTCTCCAAGAGAATGATAATGTTCCATATTTAAGATGTTCTTCATTGTTTACGGCTAGATGACGAAGCAGAATTGCAGGTCTAAGACAAAAGGTGATTGACTGAGTTTCCAGTGTTGAAGGGAATGCATCAGGGAATTGTTTGCATGCTAAGGATTGTCTTTATTGTCTTTAATTTGTTTTATTTTTTTCTTTGCAATTTTGTCTTTATTTTGTCTCATTAGCACTAAAAATCTTCCGGGGTTTTGTCAGGAAATGTCAAGTCACTGGAAGATGCAACAACCTGTAATTGTGACTTCCAAACCTGTAAGTACAAATGACTTTAATGCAGCATTATGAATTGAATTATATATTTTGCAAAAGCTAATGCTTCAATACAAAAAAAAAAAAAAGTTTAACTCTGCCAAAAAAGAGAGCTTTTTTAAAAAAAAAAAAAAAAATCTAATAGTGATTTTATAAAGTCTAAATGTAAATATAGATGAAAATATGTGGCTTTTTTACAGATGTTACGTGTTTTGAATATATAGTACATATAATGCTGCTATTTATATAAAAGTAAATTACTTGAGGAAAAAAAATAATAAAAAAAAAAATACTACATACCCCCTCAAAATGGCACAAGAGTGGAGTAAATTAGGCAATTTAGTGAGTGGTGTTATGTTTAAAAACGCGCCACTGTGTGACGTCACATGAAACCCATGAATAATATTCTTTGGAGTGTTACAAGCTCTTGGTGAATAAAGAAGATCTTTGAAGTTGCAAAGACTTAACTCTCAAATCCAAAGAGATATTCGCCCCCCTGAAACGGCTCGTTCTAACACGCCCCCACTCTAGTTTGTTGTGAGATTTGCATAACGCCGCCCAGATGTTCACGCAAAGAAATAAGGCGTACCTTTTATTCTCGTTGTAGAATTGTTGTTGCTGCCCCCACCTTGTTGTATAGATGCTGTGTGTTTCACTGTGAAAGCGAAACTACTTTCTTTGGCCTTCCAAAAGAGGACGTTATCCGCTTCATCATGCCTGGGGCTGATCCATGCAGGTCACTGAGGAAAAACATCAACTTTGCACTGTGGATTGCAGAATCGGCTTTCACCGTGGACGAAGCGGTGTCCAGCCCGGGGTTGTCACATGTGGTTGCTGCAAGACCAAGGTACGCTTCTTCGTAGAATCTGCCGGCTGCGCCGTTCTCAATCCATCTGCCTCTGCTCATTCAAGTCGGCCGTGGCTCACTCTAGACCGCGGCTCACACTAGGCCTCCGGCCTCTGCTTACTCAAGGCCGCGGTGTCTGACATTGTTCTGTTGAGAAAGCGAAACTATGTTTTTCCCTTCTGAAAGAAAACACGACTAGAAATCATGTTTATATCACGTTTATAATGGGGTTTATGTTTTTGTCTCGTAGCTCCGGCCGTACAAAGCTTCACAATATGTTAAGAGGCGTAACATTTCCATCTCACGCTTGAGGAATTTGGCCAATCACAACACGCTGAATAGTTGACAATCACAGCACACCTCGCTTATTAAAGAGATGAGCCTTATGAAAATCGACACATTTCAGAAAGGTGGGGCATAGAGGAGAAACAATAATGCTGCCAGTATGTGGAAAAATAAGGTTTTTTTTTTTTTTTTGTTTTTTTTTTTTTTTTACCTTAAACCGCATAAACACATTTCATTTACACAAAATACACAAAATAATGGGGGGTGGTCTTTTTAGCAGCATCTCACATGGCCCCATTTTAAAAATATAATAATAAAAATAAATAAAAAAAATAATAATAAACTATTTAAGGCGCGGTAACAACTCTTTAGGCTCCTAGTTTATTTAGATTATTTGTAATTTGTTTTCAATAGTAGGTTAATATCATATAATTTTTTTAATTTCTTTACGTTGATTATTATAATTGTCAGACATGGCGATTTTAGTCACAACACTATAAGGGTTTTGGATTTTTATTTTTATTTGTTTTTTCTTACTAGCAACTAGTTGGTTAGTGGGCGTACTTAGTAACACCGTATCTGTTGACAGACTGTATGTCCTATGTCAACATGGTTAAAACCATTTCAAAGCAAGAAGTAGCTTGGATTTAGCAACCCAATCTGAGAGTTTTCATCAGTTCACCGTGCTGTAACAACCTTATAACCCTTGTTCTGTTTTAACTTTTACATGTCTGCTTATTTGAGATTTCACTGTTGCATTTTTTTTTACAAGCAAAAACATGTTGTTACGGGGTTATACAGTGCCTGCAGCAGTTAAAATTTTAAAGAGAGAGAGTCAGTCGGTGATCCTGTTAGTAATTCCACTAAAGCAGCCCAAATAAGCGGAATAACAGAATGAACTTTCAGTGGGCAATTAATATTACTGCAAGCATAATCAGTCCTCTGTTTTTGATGATGTTAGGAAACGAAAGTTAAGATATGGTGATATATCTGTTTAATTACCAAATCATAGAGTCATCCTTTCCTTAAACACATATTAATTCAGAAAGAAGAAAAACAAAGTGTTATTTACTAAATCTGTTTTTGTGAAAGGAATGTTACAGAATGTGTCACTACTAGGGTATTCAAAAACAGCTTTTTTTAGTCTTAGGTGTTTTCTCCACAATCCGTTTATATGTGATTACTTGGAAGAATTTGATGACATGATGTCTGAGTTAATATTGAGATCGCTGGCTTTTGATTTGCAGGACCTTTTGGTATTTTTGACATATTCAAGCACATTTTGAGGACATGTGAGAATCACTAGGGTCCTTTTAAATCAGGAACCTGGGAAATATTGTGTCATTCTTAGTCTGAAGAGCACATGTTAAGTATGGCGCCAATCTGATAATGATTGAATTGAGAGTGAGTGAATAGCCAAAAACAGTACATCTGACATTTTCATTATTTGCAATTTCTATGCCAGTGTTACCTTGGCACTTGTAGTATAATCCCATTCCTGGGTTTTAACCTTGGCGTGCAGTTATACAATTATTTATAAAAATAAATAAAAGTTTCATTTACAAAAATGATTTTTTACAACTTGAAATGTTTGTAAAATTAATGTAAAATATGGAATGCCTTCATACAGTATAATAACCTGACCATAACGAAGAATGATTAGAATTCAGATGAAGAATGCAACTTTGTGTGATGGAGTGATAGATGAGCATGGTTGGATTCAGCTGATAGTATCACTGACGCTACTAAGTAGTTTATTAATTATTTTGATAACGGGTCCTGTTTTCTTATCTTATCCAATTTTCATTCCATCCAATTTTGTGAATGAAAGTTTTTTTAGTAAATTTTTTTTTTTTTTTTGTCTATATAGTTTTTTTTATACATTTTATTTCAGGTAATGTTTATTTTTATTTTAAAGTAACACTGTTTTCTTTGAAATGGTTTTTAGTTTTTAGTTGTCAATTTAGTTTTCAACGGTTGAACCTGCTGGGGTAAGATTGGTGTTTTGATGGGGGTTTACACTAATGCAGCATTGTGGTAACAGACTAGTGTCTTGTTAGGAGTTCAACAACCTTCCAATTAAAAATATAGGACTCATATTTGAACGTCATATCATGCTGTACTGTTACGTATCTCTCTACCTAGGATTCGTGGATCACTCTAATAAACAATCAGAGCGTTACTGAAAGCTAAGGTGAGTCTTTCATTAGGGACTAGTGAATCTGAAGGGACCAAAAGATCATGCTCGGTTCAAGGTCCTTAAATATTGTCAAAGGTAATTTTTATTTTATATGAGGCTTGTAATGTATTCCATTGCCCTTAGGCCTGCATTGAGATTTGGATGAACCCAGCTTTAGCTTATAAGCACAGTTGAAGGCTGATGCATGTGTAAGATAAAACACTGGAACGACGAGATGTTCCGTTGGGTATCCAACTTAGTTTTCTCGAGTCTTTTTAAATTTCATTGCAAGTTTTTTTTTTTTTTTTATTTATTTATTATATGTATTAAGATGAAACAAATGACTGTGGAGCATGGATAATCAGATTTTGGAATAAAGAGAACAACACTGCAATGTCAGGAAACATCTTTCCTTCTGAAAATGTGATGTGGTTTTACAAGTTCAGACTGATAATTTTTTTTTAGAGTGATAATATCTGGTAAGGAGTGGGTTGCTTCATCTAGAGCCAAATCTAAATGTGAAGTTTGCCCAGTGTAATGGCAGTAGGGCCCAAATAGCTTGTGGTTTGGCTATTAGCTTCAGGGCCCACATGGCGTAGGTGACAGCAAAATGAAAGTCATTCAAAGGCAGAACGTAGCGTAGGCTTATTTTTTAAAAGATAAATAAGACAACAACTTTATGTTCTTTAGAGAACCATTAACACCTCGTTTTGAACCTTACAGTTTCTGTTTCAAAAGTTTGGGGTTAATATTGTGTTTTTTTTTTTTTTTTTTAATTCAGTAAATATGCCATTAAATTCATCACATTTATAATGTGACAAAATTTCCATTTCAAATAAATGCTGTCCCTTTTGAACTTTTCTATTCATCAAAGTACCTGAAAAATAACATGTCATCCCAGAATATCAATCAAGCATGCACAGCCATTTGATGATAATCATAAATGTTTCTTAGTTTATTCTTATTTCTTGAAGTATCATGTGGCACTGAAGACTTGGAATTAATGATGTTGAAAATTCAGCTTAGCATCATAGGAAAAATGTAATATTTTAAAATATATTACAACAAAGAACAACTATTATGACTAGTAATATTATTTTCAAATTTTTAACGATTTTTACTGTATTTTTCCATTCAGATAAATGCCGCCTTGGCGAGCAGAATAGACTGCGTTAACAAAAAAAAAACCCCTTAACCCCAAATAGTCAAATAGTTTATTAAATGTTTAAACTTTAAAGAAAGTAACAAATTTAAAACTGTGATGACCTATGTCTTAAACCTTCTGACCTGCTTGATTTTTAGCAATCCCTATACAGCATCATCGCTGGTCACACTGTGCGACATGGTGATCTATAAACTTGGGGTAGGCCATGCATGTAGACTGTACGATAATGACACCTAATGACTTGTATCGATGAAGCAATTTTATATAGAAGATAAAAATGGTCAGGAGAATGTTGTAAACAAAAAGCAGCATAATGAATCACACTTTGACCAGTTTGTAGTTTTTATGTGCTGCTGAAAAAAAGTGGGCAGTGGCGAAAGAGGAAGGAATAAGATCTTGAGGTAAACATGTTTTATGATTTAAGAAGCGCCCATGTATCGTGATTTCATGTCGCATTGTAAATTGGTTGGTTCAGTAAACATGGGTCGTAACTGCAAACACACTGTGCGAAGCTCATGCTGAATCCTCTGACCTTGCCAGAAAATTCTCTTAGGCTTATCTTTGGTCGCAAGGACCTTTGACAACGGCTGTCTTTGAAACTCTCTCACTGTAAACAATTTATGACCAACGACAGGATTAGAACCATGATCACAGAACATAGCCACGATTGGTTTCACAATGACAATCTTCGTCTGGAACAGCGAAATCGTGCAGTGTGTCTCGTGCTTTACGTGGTGTTTTCCCTTGGGCCGATGTTGGGTGATTGGTTCCGCCCTCCCAACTGATTGTTCTTGGATGGGTTCACATAAAGACACCTGTTGTGTTGACTTCTTGTTGGGCCCTTTTACAAGGGCAGAATGAAAACTGACCATGGGTGAGCTGCATAATTGGACTTGATTTTGCTGTGGTGTCCTTTTAAACTTGTTTCTTGTTGTACATCCAACATTACTACAGCCCATTACGCTTTCATTGATACAGTTTTCACTTTACAAACCACTGATTTCCTTACGTTGTCATGGTACAATTTGTTTTGTTTGTGTGTGTTTTTTTTTAAATCAATGTATTTTGTTAATAAGTTGTGCGTTCTATTCTGGCTTTCCTTGTGTGTCTCTACTTTTGTTATGTCCCTTTTTATTTTTTTTATTTTTTTTTTGAGCCATGGGGCGTAACAAAAACAAAATGTAAAAAAAAAAAAATTAAATAAAATCTCAACCCCAAAATAATTCATTTGTGTAACTTCAGAAGTAGGACGTATTCCATTTGAAAGTGACTTCCCATACCGCCTGTATTGCACTAATTTGCAGATTCCCTGTTCTCAAATGTCTCTCGCACACAGATGCAGCAACAACAAGTGTTAACTTAGTTTCAGTGGAATATATTGGGATGGCAATCCGCAGAGCCAGTGTGGGACTGCCTAAGGAGATTGAGCGCTCAATGCTAACTGCACCAAATGCGGCTGAATAGCGAAACAGCTCCGGCCCTCGACGTTTTAAATAAAAACTAATGCCTTTAATTGGCTTGCCATTGATCTGCAGCTCTTTGTTGTCAAGGGGAGATGGCGATGAATGCTCTCTGTGGCGTGGAGATGAGGAATCACTGTGCTTGTGGCATACAGAATGCCTAGAAAGTTTTGTTTAAAGTTGTGGGGAGGACATTCTGAAGAGGTAATTGTGAAGATGCCGTACAACTCTTTAACTAGGTTTCAGGCTGTACAGGCAAAAACTTGTATCGCTTTGAGTGAAAATTAACTGAGCACTTTAATTAAGATAAAATGTTAGAAATTGTTGAATGCAACTGCCACACAATTATGACAATGAATGCACTGCAAAAATGTATTTGTATTGTTGTTCATTTGCTGGAGTAAAAAGTTGAATAAGATATTCATTTCTTTATTACAGCAAAATTAATGGTTTGTTGACCTTTCATTCATTCAATCTGTCTCTCTGTCTGTGATCCTAGTGGTTATTTGTTCTTTCAAGTTGAATAAGATATTATCATATAAGTTTTCACCATTGTCAGCTAGTTTTTGTTTGTTTGTTTGTTATTTTAAGCATTACAACAGTGCTCTTTCAGTTTGTACCAAAAACAAGAAAAACTAAAGGTCTAGCTGACTGCCACCTCATAAATAAAGTGTATAAGGTATCGTTGCTAGCGTGTGTGAAGCTAGAAAAGCCTGTGTCACTCCAGACAAGCAGTGGCATCAGACTATCCTCTATGAGTTTTACAGTGATCCCTTTCAAAGATGCTTGCTGGAAAAAAATTAATTGAAGAGGGAGTGTTCGGAGGATCCCCTTGGAGTGACACAAGAGCTTCTTCTGCAAGGAAAAAAGAAGGAAAGCCTGTAGTCTCAAAACATCTCTCTGTTCTGGAAAGTCTTTGGCCTTCATATGTTATACACATCATTGTTGCAGCCAAAAGAAGTTTGGCAATGGGGAAAAGGTATTGGTTCTAGACCTGTTTGCACCTTATTGTGTTTAAAGGATGCTACATGCACTTTTACAAGTTGTTTGAACTAAAATGTGTGTTGGCAGCATGTGTACACAACCAGCCTATAATAATAAAAATCCACCCAGTGATTTTTTTTTTTTTTTGTAATCTACTAAAATCTTACCCCCTTTCTCAAATTGAGCGATGATCTCAGATCCTTTCAGAAGTCTTTGTGACATCGATTGACATTGATTGACAGTAGCATTAAACACAGATTGGACTAGTGTCTTACCTTAGAAACGCCCTTAGTGAGCTGTCCATCAGTCCGGCCAATTGTTTCGACGCCGAGCAGATGTAGACAAGAATGTCTCCTAAGCAAATGAGGTATTCTGTTGTTGGATGTAAATACTTAACATAGCATCCGTCATTTATTCCCGACATCTGAGCCGCTGAATACGCAGTGGAATACATTTGTTTTTGAAGGGAATGTGACCCCGATCTGCCAAAATGTGTTTATCTTCATGCAAATAATTTGTGATCCAGCTTCACCAACAGAAAAACGTTATATAGGTTTTTAATGAATCTTTTCAAATCGTCTTTCCTAATAATGTGCTAATTAGGAAGTTTCACGATGAATGCGGCTAAAGTAAACAGTCCCTCAGAGAGCAACTCCAAAAGGGAGGGGAGGGGTCAGCAGAGCTCATTTACATTTAAATACCGAATGCCCTGGGCGTGTGACAAAAAATGTTATGCCTCTTGCCATACTGTGATGCTTTGTCCCGGTCAGAACAGCGGCACGACAAGAGAAAAAAAAACAATAAAACCCATTACAAACGAGCCATTTGTTGCATCCAGTGGGGACATAATTACGGAATATAATGCGTTGCATTGCATTGCATCGCACAATGTAAAATAAAACCATGTCTCCATTTGTGATCAGAGAAATGACAAACAACAAGCTCTACTCTACACTGCTCAAAACTCGCGTTTGAATCATCAGTGGCAAATCCTTTACATATGAAAAACGTACTTACAGACTGGGAGGCAGAACAGCTGGCATTTTAGGCTACTCTTTCCAGGATCAGGAAAACAGTCCTCCATAAAATGTGCTGCACATATCTGAATATTTGGGTTGATCCCAGGGCTTAATTTGTGCCAGAACAAGCCTGATCTGGATCCGGCACCTCCGGGCAACCTCGATCCGGCACTCATTTTGGTGGATCCCTCCCCCCCTCCCCCCTCAGGTGCCAATGAAAGACGTTTGTGCTGACTCTATAGTGTGCATGTGATATACTTTCATGAAAATCTTCTATTCATGAGCGTGCCTTGCCCGCACACACTAACGATCTTTCAGCATGCAAAAGACACGACATGGTGAACGGCCCCCTTAGGGCTGTCACAAGAACAAATGCCACAGATCCAATATTGATTAGCGCAATGTGTTTTCTTTCTCAAATGTTTACATTCACTTAAGACAAAACCGACTGTTTACAAAGATACTCGCCAGGACGGATATTTTGACGTCATTTTGTGTTTATTTCACTTTATGAGCAAAAATGACAACGTATTTTAAGTTGTTTCTACTGTTAGGAAAAAAAAAAAAAAATGCAAGTGACCACACTGGCGCCTTCATGTCCTGCAGAGCACTTACTGTAGCTTCCACTCTTCGCACAAACGCGTCGGATATATCGCCTACCAGCGCCCATTTATTCTTCGATATATGAATCTTTAAAACTAGCATTGTTATATTGAACTGTTTTATATCCATAGATTTTATTTTAGGCAAGTCTAAAATAATGTGATTTCACAAATGCTTCGTTATCTCTTTACTCCTCCTAATCACATGCCGATCCGTTATTCCCACTTTGTTCCGGACCTCGCAATTTACATAAAATTAAGCACTTGGTTGAACTGTTCTGGAACAGTGTTGTAAATACAATTTAACCACTTATTTCTAGTTGTGTTTGGAAGGCCAAACCAAAGTAGTTTTTTGCTTTCACATCAATGAAACAGCGTCTTCCTACAACATGGCGCCGGTGGCAACAGCGAGAATCAAGTTATGCCTTCTCTTTCTTTGCTTGGAAATTTTGGGGCGGCACGCGGCGTATGTTCCAACATCGGTGCCGGAGAACAAGCTGGGGGCATGTTTAACGAGCGGGTGTTTAGGGAGTCTTCACGTTCTATAACGAATATCTCATTTGGGTTTGAGACTTTTAGTCGTTGCAAACTTCAGGGGATCTTATCGATTCACGAAAACAGCTGGTAAAACTCCAAAGGTGAAAGGGACAATTTGAAAATCGCATTCATCTGACCCCTTTAAGTAATACAGAAACACAAGCGTGATATCTCAGCCAGAGTTTTGATTTATGGTATTGTCGATATCCCATATAGGCCTGTGTTTTTTACTCTTCCCAGGATGCATTAAAAGTTATGGGGGGGGGGGGGGGGCATATGAGGCAGGGGCTTGGACTGCAGGCCTCAGAGGTTTGCTCTGCCAGGACCTAACTTGACCTGTTACGCTCTGTCATGGCCACCCGTAGCTGCCATGCCACATTGCATTTTGCAATTTCGATGGTTTATACCATACCCATTGGATGTTGTGAGGTGTGAGGGAGTGGCACTTCCAGGAGAGGGGCAAATTAGTAGACGCTGTTTGTGAAGTGTTTTTGCTCCCACATGTGTTTCCTTATGCCCATTTTTGGTGTTGATCCGTCATCCATGATAATTATGAGTTTCGTAGTCTCCACTGCGTTTGTTATATTATGTAGTTTTATCCATATTATTTACTTTAGCTGGCTGGAAGGAAGTCGTGGCCTAGTGGTTCTAGAGTTTGACTCCCTACTAACTACGGTTGGGGGTTTCGGAGACCTCGGGCCAGCAATACACAAATTGAGGTGCCCTTGAGCAAGGACTCCGAAACCCCTAACTGCGTCCCCCCGGCACAGCAGCATTAATGGGCTAGCCCACTGCCCCTGGTGTGTGTTGTGTGCACGACTGTGTGTGTACTTTGGAGGGGTTAAATGCAGAGCACGAATTCTGATGTAGGGGTCACATACTTGGGGCTGTATGTCACGTCACTTAAGCCCTGAGTGATTCCAGTCTAGCATCCAGTATTGACTGTTGATGTTGTGTCTCCTATGTGTTGTTCCGTCAAGCCTTTAGTGACCGTTGTCTGGAGTGTAATAAAGACTGCTTTACTTAGTTACGCCCCGTACTCTTGTTTTCATTTTGCCATAGAAGGCAACACATGTGTACTAAAGTATGTGGTTAACTAAATGACTCAGTCTTGTATATTGTATTTTGGTATAGATTCGATTGATTAAAGTTTTTTTTTTTTTTTTTGGAGAGATGCGAGAGAGAGATTTTATGAGGCCTGAGAAATTTTTTATGCATTTTAAATGCTTGTGTAAATGAGTAGTTGGAATTTACTTTGAAGGTCAGTCAGTTTCAGCTCACTTAAAATCCACCTGCCCTGTAGCTTTGTTGTAAACCCTCCAGACACACCGCAAGCGTGTTCACTGTAGGGTTGATCTAGGGGTTGAAAGCAAAAACTCCTGCAGGGCTGTGGCTCTCCAAGGACCGAAGTTCTCTCAGCCTTGACTCTAGAGGCAAGTACACACAGGTAAGTAGTGCACATAGTAGTCTGGAACCGTTCAGGACATTGTGAACGGCTTCGACCTTTTTTATGTGTTATTTGGATTATGCAAACAAAAAAAAAAAAAAAACCACTGGCTGGAAACGCAATGGATGGCAAATCCTAAAAATGACACATAAAAACACGGCTACGAACAACTGAGTAGGTTAAACTTTTTATTCTGATGTAAGAAACAAAAAATTGTGCATAATCTACGATGGCAACACATTTATGAATAAATGCCCCAGGATCATGAAAAAAGTCATGTGAATTTTTTTTTGTGCATTTCGATGGGATAATTTGACGAAACAGTGGACGATTCATTCACAGCCAATCTATATGTTTGTTTTGGTCGTTCTGAAATGCCTTGAGGAAAGTCTGTCATCAAAAGTATGTATGCATATAATACTGTATTACTGCACTGAATTCCCAAACAGCAGGTATCCACTCTAAAAGCAATGAGCGCATTATTGTGTTACATTGCTCTCTCTGAAGCGTATTACTACATATGAAACAATTATATATTCCGTGCGCTTCTCTCCTAGTGTTCTTTAGAGATATTTGTGCCAGTTTCTCAGGAAAGTGAAAATTTGATCTTGTCAGGAACGCGAAGAGAGGAGAACTCAACGAGAGGAGAGGATTCGTTGCAAACGTTTCTTGGGTACCACCAAAAAAATACCAAAAATAATCAACGTTGACGTCACAAAACACAATGACGCCTGGTCTTTGTAACAACTCCAGAGCTCTTCCGTACAGACACCTGCGGACACAGGCTGGGGAGACCACCGTCTGGTGCAATGCCCACGGGACGTGGAAAGCGAGGACAGGAGGATTGGGGACACGGCCAACGGGGGGGAAAGACTCTCATATAGACGTCCTGAGCACAACAGCGGGGAAAAGGTGAGGAACACAGACACACAGCACAATAAACAATGCATACGCAAATCTACTGACAACAAGGGACAGACCACAGCAGAGACTAAAAGTGACGAACGGAACTCGCAAACAGGTAGCGGACCAATCAGCTCGTGCATCTGACACAACAGCGCTGAATTATCAGCGCTGATTGCCCAGGTCAGAGATGAAGCAAAGACAGGACCACAGACAAACAGGGAAGCCGAGAACACCATGACCGTGACAGTGGCTCTTTGACTAGTGGATGGAAAATTTATTCGCAAAGTGTTTTCATGTGATATTCCAGTTTTGCACGTAAGTTTAAATTTGCATATTTGGTTTGGAAACACAGACTAATGACTGGTGGCTACTTTGCTGACATTTACCCTCTCTCAGGGTCGGCTCATGGACACAAACAAGGGGCGATGGAAGGCGGCCATGGACTTTGGATGTGGACGATTCGGATGGGTGCAATGGAAGTTCACTTAACAGCATGGGTCTAGGAGTCATCCCGGACCAACCAGGATCGTTCCTCTGGGCAGATCCGTCCCAGTCCAATAAGTACTCTAGCAGCCACCCCACCGCCATTGAGTCCAGGATGTTCTCGGAGCGATAGAGGACGGTTGACCAGGATTTCTCTGGAGAAGGAGGTTCATCTGGTGCGGTGGGTCATGTGCAGAAGGAGAGAGGGTTTAAGGAGGGACTCGGAAAGAAGGGGGTGAATTCTGTACCTGGGGGAGTGGAGCTGGAGCTGGTAGTTGACGTCATTAATCTGCCTCTGTATCTGAAATGGACCAATGTAGAAGGGCCTCAGCATCTGCAGGGCAGGAGGAGACGCCAGATCACCCCCGGTGCGTTGAATAGCCACTACCCCTTTCTCCAGGATGGTAGGGGGGGGGGAACACCGGGAATCTGCAAATGTCTTCTGCCTCCGCACTGCACATGGGAGTGAACGGAGCTGAGTTCCCCACTCTCTTACTTGCTCGGAACGTAGTCCACAGCTGTAACTTTCTAAGGCTCTCCCGAACCAAGGGAAAGAGCGAGGCTGGTAACCGGTGGTTTGTGTAGATGGGATAAATTTTGTGCATATCCTCCCAATGGAGGAA
>NW_024879348.1:1298317-1312192 GCF_018340385.1 Cyprinus carpio | reverse complement strand
GTTGATGTTGTGTTTCTGCATGCCTTTAGTTACCCCGTGTTGGATTAATAAAGACTGTTTACTTTGAGTTCAGCCCACGTCTCCTTGTTCTTCATTTTGCCATAGAAGGCAACCATGATACATATGTTTTGAAATATAATTACTTCAGTATTTGTAAATACTTTTTCCTTCAAGTGAGTGGCACTGCAGTGGGCTGTATTTTTGCCCCGAATTATACCAGTTTATTTGTTTATGTTTTTTGTTTGTTTGTTTTTTCACTGTTAAGTATATAATAGCGAAGCAAACCCTTTCTGTTCATGGATTATCAAGTGGTATAGATTCATTGATAAGTTTTTTTTTTTTTTTTTTTTTACCATGATAATTATGTTTTTACATATAAATTACTTCCGGATGTGTAGATTTGCTGGTATAGATGCATTGATAAGTTATTTTTTTTTTTTTGAGAGAGAGAGATTTTTATGAGGCATGGAATTTTAGCATTTTAAATGATTTTGTAAATGAGTTGGAATTACTTTGAGGTCAGTCAGTTCAGCTAATTAAAACTTACTGCCTGTAGCTTTGTAGTACCCCTCAGTCCTTGATAGCTTGTCAGGTGTGTTGATTAGGGTTGAACGCAAAACTCTGGCAGGGCTGTGGCTCTCCAGGACCGACGTGTCGCCCGCCCCTGATTCTAGAGGCAAGTACACACAGGTAAGTAGTGCACATAGAGTCTGGGAACAGTTTAGGAATGTGAACGGTAGACCTATTTCTATGTGTATTTTGGATTATCGCATTAAAAAAAAAAACACTGGATGGAAACTACAAGATGCGCAAATCCTAAAAATGCACATAAAAAAACGTACCTAGATGCGCATACATACTAGGAATGCGCATGAAAAACGTAAAAAACTTTATCTACTTATGGAAAACACATTTACTGGAATAAATTCCTCCATGCGCATTGAAAAAGTCATGTGAATTTTTTTTGTGTGCATTTAGATGTGGATAATTTGATCTAAACAAAGTGGGACTGGATCTCATTCAATAAGCATCTATATGTTGTTTTTGGTCGCTCTGAAATGCCTGAGGAAAAGTCTGTCATCAAAGTATTTATGCATAATTACTTTATTAAGCATGACTGTGCATTTCCTCCCAAACAACAGCAGGTATCCACCTCTAAAAAAGCAATGAGTTTATTTATTGTGTTACATCTGCTCCCTCTCTTCTGAAGCTTAATTCCCTAAGAAGTGAAAAATATTATTCAGTGCCTTCTCCTAGTTTTCTTAGAGATATTTTGTGCCAGTTTCTCAGGAAGTGACAATTTTGTTGGATGGAAACTTTATTCGCAAATGTTTTATGTGATATTCCAGTTTTGCACATAAGTTAAATTTGCATCTTTGGCTGGAAACACAGCTAATGACTGCGTGGCTTTGCTGACATTTACCCCCTCCTCCAGGGGCGGCTCCTGACACACACAAGGGGCGATGGGGGCGGCCACGGACTTTGGGTGCGGGACGATTAGGATGGGTGCAATGGAAGTTCTCTAACAGCATGGGATCTAGGATGTCATCCCGGACCACCCAGGATCGTTCATAGGGGCCATACCGTCACTTCCCAGCCCCAACTAAGACCTCACTCTGCACACTGTCACCAACCCACCGCCATGAATGTCCATGGATGTCACTGGGAGCTGGGATATTTGTACACAGCGCGTTGATAGGACTTCTGGCGAAGGAGGTCTATGGTGCAGGGGGCAGCATCTTTGGGTCCGTGGATGCCGAAGAGAGGGGAGAAGGGGTTTATAGCGAGTGGACTCCGTGGAGAAGGGCGTGCTCAATTCTGTACCTATAGGTGCGAACGCTGTCACGTACGAGGGCGTAGGTGACCCTCAGTTAATCTGCCTCTGTATCTTACGTGGACCAATGTGTAGAAGGGACTCCAGCATCTTGCAGGGGCAGGGAGGAGCGCCATGAATCCCGGGGTGAATAGCCATACCCTTCCTCCAGGATGGTAGGTGGGGAGTGGGGAACACGGCGGGCATCTGCAAATGTCTTCTGCCTCAGCACTGCACATGGGAGAGTGAATGTGAGAGCTGGAGTCCCACACTCTCTTACTTGCTGGAACCGTAGTCCACAGCTGTAACTTTCTAGGCTCTCAGAGCCAAAGAAGAGGAAGCGAGGAGCTGAAACAACGGTGGTGTTGTGTCAGAGAGAATTTTGTGCAAACTCCTTAATGGAGGAAGTGGCTCAGCTGTACTGGTCATGACAGTATACCTTGAGTGGCATAAGAAGTTCCTGGATCTTACGCGAGGACACTGAGCTCCACAGTGATTCCTAATAATCAGTAAGTAAAGGCCTTCCATACTAGGGAAACTAAATTGTAGCGGGCCACGGTCTGAGATGCCGGTCCTTTGGACACACGATCACCAAGAGATTTAGAACGGACCGTCACCCACCTGTGAACCGAGTTTCAGGCGACGCTTCCATAGCCCCTGGTAGCAGTGGTACTTGTATGGGGAACCAGCTTTCAGCCAGGCCACGAGCCAAGCCGATCTACTGTCCAACAAAGATTACGGAGTGTTTATGACACCAACGCAGGCATTGTGCAGTGTCTTGTCATGCCCTAAGTCTTAAGCACCACATAATACGTCGACATGGCCAGGAAGGTACGGCAACAGTAATGGTATCGTGCCCCTGAAGATCATAGGGTACTGGCAGAACCACACTTGTTACATAACACGTAAGTTGGCATCTATGTGCATGACATTGATATTATGCGGGCCTAGTCTAGGTTGAGTTTTTTCTGTATATTGGGATTGTTTGTGTCGAGTTTTTCTAACGCACATAACTCAATTACCTGCAGGTCGTGCCCAGGTTAAGTGTTAATTGCACCGTTCTCTTTTGGCTGTTTGTTTTTTTGCAGACAGGTTTGTACTCTAGAAACTGTTAGGGGCAATCCCCATCTCCCAGACACATGTCACCTGCTCTCGACACCACACCACTCTATTCACACCTGTATATTTTGTCTGTTTGTTTTTGCTGGGGTAAGGTATAGAACTATAGCAACATCTCAAGACATGTCATGCTTCGACACACACACACACACATATATATATATATATATATATACTTCAGAAGATGCATTGTTATATCAGCCCGATTGTTCTAAAACAAACAGATCAGGGCCTAGTATATTCTATAAATCAAAGTGGGTTGAATGAAGGATATACACAGGCTTCTAGTAAGCTTCACACATCACTACCGTAATCACAGATTAACAAGATTTAATACGCAATACTAATGATTATAGCGAGATAAAAGCATTCTCTTTTTGACCATATAATCTCCTGTAGTTCAAGCTAGGGTTTGGTACCACATCCACCAGTTTTTCTCTACAACAAACATACATATTATTTGTAGCACACCTCCCATCCACAATAAGCACAAAGATATTTTTGCTGCGTTACTTATGAGACGAAACACAGTCTCATCTTTCAAATTTTGTCCATTCTGTCACAACATTTAAACAATAAATGCTGTTGTTTTGACACTTTTAAATGTGACGTGATGCGAAAATCAGCAGTTTGAGTTGCTGTATGGATCATTGAAAAAGTTCTTGATGTTATACTATAGATTGTTTGCATCAGCATTGGGTCCTATGGCCTAGGTCTCATCAGTGAAGCTCTTCTGAGTTATTTGACTCACCATATAGATGGTTTACTAAGGAAGCACATAACTTTATAAAGATTTGACTCTTGCATCAGAATCTGAAATGCTATTTGGAAGCGGCTTTGGCTTCTGTGTTTGCAAAATGACCCGCTCCTCTATTTAGGTGAATGTACACCATAACTTAGATTTATGATGCTCGCTAGAAACACACGCACAAGAGGAACGATTAAAACATCCTGAACCTTGTTGTATTATGTCTTGAAGGCAGCATCAGCATTCTAATGTTATGTTCGCAGCTGTGTGTTTCATAGACCTCAATTTGGATTAGAGATGGTTTAAAAAGACATGATCTAGCATTTTACTTTATGTATTGTGTGTTTTGTCAAAAGTCCTTGAGGGTATTAATAAAAATAAAAATAATCTTAACAATACAAATCCCTGAACACAGTGAAGGTTCCCACACTCCATGTCTTCTATTCCATGATATATAATATGTTTAGCTCTGCTATATGAAAGCTATTTGGATCACAAGCGCACCGCGCTGTCGGAACAGTGTCTGACAACTGTGGGGTCAAGGGAAGAGGAGCCTAGGATGCATCTCAACAAAGCCTCATGTAGAATATTTTTAATTAATTTTTTCAAAAACTTTGTAGTGAAAAAGTTTGATGTGGCTCATGACTTCCTCTAAGAACCATGTATGAACATTCTTTCATACTTTCATAGGTTTTTTTTTTTTTTTTTTTTTTTTTTGGCTCAGATTTCTGAGGCCTGTTTCCATCCATACTAATAATAATAATTAATAATAATAATAATAATAATCATAATAATGTAACTACAATTTTATCTTACATTCAGTTTTTTTTTCTCAAAACTTTGAAATATAAAGTCGAATTGTGAGGATATAAACTGCAATTCTAAGAAGAGAAAAAAAAAGCCAAAATTGTTAAACAGAAAGTAAGAATTACAAAGATATTAAAGTCAGCATTGACGATAGAAAGGCAGAAATTGTCTGCTATAAACCCGCCGTCTGAGAAAAGTCTGAAGATCAGATAAAAAAGCACAATAACTGTTTTCTTTTTATTTGTGGTTAAAAAAAATAAAATTAATGGTGAGATGTAAATGTGAAATCATAGAAAAAAATCTGGAAATATGGACTAAAATTTGAAATTCTGAGATGGTATACTGGATTGATAAGCAAAACGTTCAGTCAAAAAACTTATTCAGTCAAAAGTCAGAATTATATGTGAGATAAAAAGTCAGAATTATGAGTCAAGTCAGAATTGTGAGATGTAAACTCGCAATTCTGAGAAGAAAAGTCTGAATTGTGAATTGTGATAAAAAGTTACAATTACCGTTTTGATTTTTATTTCAAGATGAAATAAATAAATAAATAAATAAATAATTCCGAGATGTACAGTAAACTTAGAATTGGAAATGTAAACAAAGAAGATTGAAAGATTTTAAAACGTGTAATTTAAAGTTAAATGAGTGTAAAAAATTCACAGTTACAGTATTTATTTATTTTTATTTTTTTTACTCTGGCAGAAACCGTTTTCATAGAAAAAAGTCTGGCCAATAATAGTCAGAGATTCAAAATGAAACCACAACAATTTGTTTACATTGGTATAAAAGGAAACACTTTCTCTGAGCTGTATTTTTCATACGTGAAAGTTGTGAAACAAATTTCACACAAACAAATCCTTTAACAGCATTAGCCTATTTTTTCTGTACCTGTTTTTGACATTAACTCTGCAGAAAAAAAAAAAGAAAGAAAAAAAATCATAAAGCAGTTTTCTGGTGTTTTGTTGCATGTTTATTGCATGTTTATTTATTTGCATCTAAAGGCTTTACAATGAACTGGGTTTTGATAGTCCTCAGCATTGTTGTACATGTAAACACTCTTTAATGATCAAAAACATGCATTTATGTTGAACTCATCTTACCTGGAAACAAAACCTTTGATTTAACCTTTGACCTTCTGCCACATAACAATTATACTTAGTAATTACTAAGATAACAAGTATACATAGTAATTTATCAAGTAATATCCAGGTAATATTGCTTTATTGAAGCACTGTCTCTGCAATGATCATGTATTTTTTTTTAAGCTGTGCACTGAAATTCTCCCTCCTGATCCTCAGAGAAAGATATAAATCATCCAGGCCGTAGGCACAGTAAGATGAATACAGTAATATAACAGCTCAAAGCATGTCCAGCTTCTAACATTTGTTGAGCCAGACAGTTTTTGCATTAATGAACTGGACTGAGCTCTATTCTGGTCTCAGCGTCAGACAGCTCACTCACAGACTGCGCGCTGACCATCTGATGCATATGACACACCAAAATAGCAGGAGATTTCTCAAAACTGAGAGTGCTTATCTGATTGGCTTCATGCAATTTCTGGATTAAGAGGTTTTGATCAGTCTGCTGGGAAACAAAGTCATGTTTTTAAGCTCCCAGTCTGCTAGAATGAGGCTTTCCGAAGAAAAACTAGATGAGTTTGTGAGATTTGTGGTCTAGGTAACTATTTGAAAGGTAATTTGTAGAGATCGGGGTTATTAACTAAGACCTAAATCAAAAAAGAAAAAAAAAAAAAAAAACGAAGGAAGAAAGGAAAGAAAAAACTAGGTGAAAGAGTACAACGAAACATCAAAACAACCAAACCGCTCACTAAAATGAACACAAAAAAACTAAAAATTTTCCTTAAATTCTATTAAATGGAAAATCTAAAAATTAATTCTAAATAATAATAAGAAAAAAACTACATAGTATAGCAATCTATGCAAAATAGCAGGCTTTGGATGACTGCAATGGATTAGTTATCTTTGTGGCATTTTGTGGTTGAACCACTATAAGAGTAAAGATTAGATAGATAGATAGATAGATCGATAGATAGGATAGATAGATATTATTGATTTTGATTTCTAACCAGACAGAAGTTCTTAAAGCTCCTTCAATATAAGACTAAAGCTTAAAAAGCAGTGGAGTGATGAAATGGCAATCTGTTCGCACGAGTGCTGCGAGGCTATTTGTCTGCTTTGTGTGTGAGGATGTGGTTTTAGGTAAACCATAAGGTGCTCCTGTTTGTGTAGAGTCACTGTGATCTCATAAGGGAGAAATGTCACTGTGTCTCCCATTATGCAGCTAAGTGACAAGAGCAGCCACTGAGAAATGGCACAGAGAAATGGAGTTCATTTAAATTCTGTCTCGTCTGTCTTCCGCCAGTTTTTCACAGGACTTAAACATATTTTAACATAACAACATTTATTCAGATCTATGAGAAGTCACCATGAATAACTCACTCATTTAAAAGGGTTTGACACACACCCCAAATATGCTAAACACTTCGTTTGAATGTTGCAAAATGTAACTTATGCTTCAACATCATCTCATATCTAGAGGCATCAGTGAATCTCACATAATTCATTCACAAAGCAGTGCTAATTTCACTTTTCCTCTTCCTTCTGCTGAGTGAGGAAAAACAAGAGCGAGAAAATGTAACATTTTTGAGACTCAATTCTCAAATTTAAACAGTTTGGGACCAGAGTTCATGAAGGTTTTTATTTATTTTTGCACTGGTCTTATCAGACAGATACTTATGGAAGCTTATTTCTGCCATAAAATAAAATGATAAAAAAAAAAAGATGATTGTGAATTTGTATTTTTTTATTTATTTTTATTTTATTTTTTTGAGAAAAAAAAAGTTTGAATTGTGAGATAAGAAATAAAAATTACATTTAAAATATTTTTATTCTCTGGTGGGGGAACAAAAAAGGAAGATGTAAACTTAGAATTCTGAGAAAAAGGCCAAATGTCAAAGAAAAAAGTATGAATTACAAAATGTAAACTCAGATTTTTAAGAAAAGAAGTTTGTAAGATGTCACAATTATCTTTTTTATTTATATTTTTCATTTATTCCGTGGTGAAAACAAAAACTCACAATTCCGAGTTTATAACTTGCAATTGCACGATTTTGCATCTGTGAGAAAAAAGAAAAAAGTCAGAATTATTAGATATAAACTCACAATTGTGAGGAAAAAAAATCAGAATTCTGAGTGTAAAAAGTTGCAATTACTCTTTTTTTTAAATACTTTTATACTACGGGGCTGTTGAATGTTTGAATCTAATTGGTTGACGATCATTCTAAGGTGTGCAATTATTTTCAGGGAAACGCATTATTTCTTTGTCACTTTTTCTACAGACATTATTAAAATTCCTTCAGGTTTGCCATGAATTTTTCAATAAATCCCTTTTTCAGGATGACCATGACTCTGTCTGTCTGATGTCCATGTCAACTTTCACTGGGTTTTACTGTAGTATTTACTGTAGAATTTTGGTTACACACATACCTGAAGCTTCAAGTATTTTCAGTGCCAAAGCTTTATGTTCCTGTACCGTCTCTCTTACAGTAGTCCCAAATTCCATGTTAGGCAGTTTAGGAAATGCCTCCATGACTGCATTTGCCATCTAACTAAATAAACAAAAAACAAACAAATAAATAAAACGGAAAGAAAAAATGTGATGTACAGTACACAGGATAAATGCTGTATGTACTGTATGTTGCCTAGTCATTTAAATGTAAATAGCCATTCTCCAAATATAAAGATGCGCAAAATCAATGTTATTATACCATAATGATTATCGTACCACAGCTACTTTCATCTTGCTGAACTGGGTGTTGCATAACAGCTCCTTTGAACTTAACATCTGTCCAGTCTACAGTAATGAACAGTATACAGTTTTAGAAAGCCAACACGTGCAAAAATCTTTAAAGCAATAGTTCACCCAAAAATGAAAATTTGATGTTTATCTGCATATCCAAAATGTAGGTAACTTTGTTTCTTCAGTAGAACACAAATTATGATTTTTTTTTTAACTTCAGGCGTTGCAGTCTCTCAGTCTACAATGATTGTCAATGGTCACAGAATCTATGAGAGAAAAAAAAAAAATCCAACGCACAGAAAAATCCAAATTAAACCTTGCGGTTCGTGACGTTATGTGTAAAGACACCAACCGATAGGGTCTGTGCAAGAAACTGCACAGTCTTTATACGTTTTTTTTTTTTTTTTACTATGGATCGGGGTCGGACTGGGGTAAAACCAGTTACTGCCTTACAGGGATCTTGTGCAACGCCCGCTGCCTCTGATTCACGCAATGGGCCGATCTGATAGAACTCGTGAAAACGCGCTTCACAGCAAGCCTGAATCAGATCTTCTGGGATTATGGCGGAATCAGTCAGATTATAATGTGCATTACCGCCCCTCTCTCTCAAGTGGCCCATTTCAACTTCCCGATTGAGATTCTTTTGGTTTTAGGAGGAACTACGGCAGATCAGTGGTAAGAGAAGCCAAGGGAAAAGACAGGAGGGAGCAGGAGGGAGTTCCAGGCGGGCCACAGAACGACAGTCATAGCCAGTGAATGTGGCAGATGTGGAGCTGATTTTGGTGAGGGAGTGAACGTGGTGGAGGAAAAAGCTGTATCTGACAAGTCGGGGGGATACTGCCTCTTTCCCGATGCAGGTAGTGGATACTCGAGCCCTGGGCGGAGATGGACAGGTTGGGGGATATGTGACAGTGGAGGATCCCCTGGGCATTGGGCTTGCAAGATGGCTCACACAAAAAAATGATGTGTAGGCGGAATGCGCGGGAAGGCCGCATGGACCCAGCGTGACAGATGACCCAAGTGGAGTCTGGAGGGAAGGAGAGTCCACTCTACTGAGCCGAAAGGGATTAGGTGAAGACCAGGAGAGGCGATATGAGTCCCGAGGTGAACGGGAGGTCAACGACTGATCAAAAGGCGGAGCCCAGAGGGACGAGGCAGTACCTGTTGGAACTGATGGGCCACTTGGGGCAGTATTTTTATGTCGTATGGGGTCGAGCTTGCTGGGTTGACAGGCCGAGGCAGAGACCAGAGAGTCCTCCAGTCCACAATTGCTTCATATGGAGATCGTGTCCGACCTGCGGTTTGAAGCCCACATCACCAATGGAGAGCTGAGGAGGCTGTCACGGATGCAATGGCTCGTGCCCGGCCAGAACGAAATAGCAGATGACTTTTTGAGAGAAGGTGGGAGAGGGAGGCTGGGTTCGTTTCTGTATAGTTTAAGTGGTTCAGAAGATGGTGTGTGCTTCCCACACACACCAAAGAGCAGCTCCCTAATCACAGGGAGCCTCAGTGGATAGGGGAGCGACCTTCATGGTCTATGTACAGGGCAGGCAGAACTTTCGATGGACAGATCAAAACAGTTCATTTACAGACCTCCATGGTCGAGTGACAGGACAGACAGACAATTCAGAGGCAGACAGGGGTCCATGGGATCAAAGTCGACTGACTCATTAGTGTCGTAACCTCGGACAGACAAGTTCAGAAAATGATTCTATGTCAGAACGCGAATATAGGTCTATTAAGTCCACTGACTTCAACCTCGGCTCACAACCTCAGTGGTAGTACAGTGTGCTGGGGCTTTATTGCGCACCATGCATTCTACACTGGTTGATACTCCACCCAGCGCTGGTCTTTCGTTGCCCGTCTAAAGGCTCTGCCACCTGGTCAACGGTCCATGAGGCTCTGCGCCTGGACGAACCTTGGCTCTGTCGCGTCCCTTTTGGGCAATGGTCTGGGTCGTGGTGTGCTCTGGCTCTCCGTTCCGCGCCGTGGCGGCGGCAGGCTGAACTTTCCGCGCAGCAGAATGGTGTTCGCTGGGCTCTCTGGGTCCGAGTGGGAAGGGGTGGTGTTCCCTCATCAGCATAGCAGATGGTGAGTGGTGACTCTTTTGCAGCTCACCAGTCTTCACCCACTCCCAAAGGCGGTGAAATCCCCCTGTAGGATACCATCTCCGGAAACTGCTGTCGCTTCTGCAGCTGGTGTTTGAGGGTTCGCATGTAAAACGAGCAGAGGGCAGTCGTCTGGGTCGTTGGTAAAGTTGAAATTTACATCAAAAAGTCCTTGTTGTTCTTTGAGGCGCGAGGACTTGATGTTTGGGTGGGGTCATCTCCTACTTGTACATCAAAGACAAATAATAACTTCTATTGTGCTGTTTCCCTTTTGGGGTTGGTCTTCCTCCTCACACAGCTAACTACTAAGGAAATCAGGGGATGCATAAACTAGATCAAAGGAACAAAACTAAACAGGAGAGACTAGGAAAGGAAATGAAACTAGGGATTTAACATTGAACTCCACATGAGCGTGTTGAAAATTGAGGATTTAAATATGTATGATCATCTGCAAAACAATCACCTTGATTCGATTAGGGTAGGAGTTTACATGGTGTGTGAGTTGTCTGAGGGAACTTACTGTGCTTTCAATGTTATTTTTTTATTTTCCTCTTGCTCTCTGTATAATGCATATTAAACCGCCTACTGCTGGCAGAGAGATGAAGTCTGCATCTCGTGTCAGACTCAATCCTGTGTGTTTCCTGGTTCATGCAGATATTTTTTTATTCATAGTACACAAACTGCAAATCAACCGTTCTGTTTTGCTTCACAAATTTCCGATATTCTATTTCAATGTTAATTTAGATTAACAATTGCCATGTTGCATGTATCCGCATCTTTGTTTGGATCAAGATTGAAAAATGGGCAGGTTGGTTGCCTTCTAACTTTAAATGTAACGCACAGACAAGCCTTGTTTATAGGATTTTTTACATTTGTGTTACTTATTATTTGCCATTGTTGGGGCTTGTTTTAAAAATTTCATTTAGTTTGGTTATTTACTTTAACACTTATATTAAATTTTGTTATTTCGCAAATGGTTTTTATTCCACACGCGACTAACAAGAGGACAAGAAGAAGCAATCCATATACCAACAAAGAGCATAATTCAGCGTGCATATTAGTATATTATCATAGTCTTATATTTCAGTTTCACAAAGAAACGTACAGTATTTTGTCCAAGCATTATTAAAAGGACACATTTAATTTATAATTTGTCTTAAATCTCATTTTGTAAAAAAAAAAAAGGGAATCGAATCGAATAGTGAGTTGAGTGAATTGTTACTTCCCTAAAAGAAACACAACAAAAGTCCATGATCGTGACAGTTTCAAGACAAATCTTGCATTAAAACTTTGATTCCCCAGTCTACAAATGGATGCATTTAAAAATACATACAAATACTTAATTACAAGATTGGCATATGAGTAGACAACAATGGGTATCACACAATTTAGATGATTAAAGTCACTGCGACATTTGTTAATTTTTAAGTATATTTTCATGATTATGTTGTTGCACTGTTTGCTCTACATAGTGGTCATACAAGTAGCTGTATAAAATTACAATGCAATTAGAAAATTTGTTTAAAGAAAATCTTACTAATATTTAAGTTTTTCCTTAATGTACTTTCATACTCATTGCTGAAAATCTCATTCTGTTATGTGGAGGCGTCACACACTGCATGACTAATTAACACCATAGATGCAAATTAATTTTACAGTGAGAAAGCTTTTTTAGCTCTCACTTTAGCTCTCTCTCTCTCTCTCTCTCTCTCTCCCCCCCCTTTTCTATCTCTGACATTTAACATGTCTCATTTATTTCCTTTGTCCTGGAATCGTACAGTAGTGTAAATAATTACACCAAGACCAACTGAAAATCAACTTGTTTACTAAACAGATCAGGAAGTTTGTGTTTCGGTAATACGTTTTGTCCCATTTTCATTGATCCCCACTGAGCTGTTTATACAAGTGTGATGTTTAGAATCTGAGGTTAATATGCAAGAGCATAAATTGGTGAAAATATTATACACTATTGGCTTATTTATGTTCGTTAGTATCTATATATTTAATAAGTATTTGTGCCCTTGCGTGATAAAATATTATTTCGTTTTAAAGTTGTTTGGAGACGTTATGCAGGCTAACTATATATTTATAAACCAGTTAGCTGATATATTGACAGTATTATGATTATGAAATATTATGCATCTAGTGAAATATACATAATCATTTTGTGAAATACTTTATTCTGCATATTACAAAATGCATATTGTATGTGCTCGGTCTGCTAAATAGGGAGGCGTGACCATAGCGAGTAAAGCACAAATCCTTTAAAAGAGCTGTTTTGTAAGCGCTTGTCAGAAGAAACAGTCGAACGACAGATAAGGACAGCAATTTGTAAGTGTTTTGCCTCGTTTTCTCATTAGACTACTGCGTGATCGTTGTTGCTAGGAAAACTGTGCTTCATTGACTCTGTGTCTTACCCTGGTAAATACGTGTGAAGTGGCATTTGGTTTTGCGTTTGCCTATCGCGGGAGTGGCCAGTTTCAGTCTGCTAAATAGGGAGGCGTGACCAGCTGACTTCAATCACAGGTAATCAGGCAAATCTATAAGTGGTACGTGTCACCGTCGGCGGCCCTCGTGGGAAGCTCCTCGTGGAAGACGACGAGTGTAAAGACCCTAGAATCCAGCCGACCCACTGAACAAGGACCCGACTTTGCGCAACTGAGTATGGCTTTATCCCCCTCACCTTTTGTACAGCTTGTCCTCAAATACTTATTGGTCACTTTGTCACTATGTGCTTTCGATCTTACTACAACTACTAACACTCGGAGGAGCACGCAGTACGCGAAGAGGCCTGTCCGACCAAACTCTAAGGCTGCCCTCTGAACCTCTACTACTACGCTTTCGATTCAGTTGGTTCTGGAATGCAAGTATGCTGTAACAAAGCACACTTCATTTCTTCTATGCTACTCCCGGTATCAACCTTGGCATGCCGAGGACTTGTATCAAACCTGAAGACAATGGCCCACTCCCGGCCTCGCCACTAATTTCCCTGTTCCCACACCCCTCATGCGGACTGGGAGGGTGAGGTACTGGTCTCTTATATCAAAAGTTGGACATTTGCTCTCAACCAACACCTATAGGGTAAAGGTTCATTTGAATCACATGTTTACTGTAACCCCTGTAAAGTCCACTTTGTGGTCATTTATAGTCCCCAGGTCAATGGGGCAAACTCTGGAGGAGTGGACGTGCGGTATCAAACTATCCTGAAGATAGTAATCCTCTGGTACTGCTTGTTGGACTTCAAACATCCACCTAGATAAAACCCAGGCTGCTGACATTCACCACTTGCTCGCCTCATTTGATCTCAAGCGAGTGTCTACTACAGTGACTCACAAATCAGGCAACCAACGCTTCATCGCTCTAAACTCAGGGCTGCAGAGAGGAAATGGCATAATTCAAGAAACTCTACCGACCTCAGTGTGTATCAGTCTCTCCTCTCTTCCTTCTCTGCAAATGTC
>NW_024879348.1:1297341-1297415 GCF_018340385.1 Cyprinus carpio | reverse complement strand
CCCAACAGTAGTTGCTCGCATTTCAGCCTGAGTGACATTTCTAGCTGGATGAATGACCATCACCTTCAGCTCAA
>NW_024879348.1:1297144-1297217 GCF_018340385.1 Cyprinus carpio | reverse complement strand
TACTACCACGACCTGGTCCTGCAGATTTGCCTTATACAACATTAGGAAGATTAGACCCTTCCTGTCAGAGCCA
>NW_024879348.1:1289991-1296902 GCF_018340385.1 Cyprinus carpio | reverse complement strand
TGGCGCCAACCTACCTTAGATCATTAGTCCAATCTTATGCGCCCTCCAGAAGTTTGCGCTCTGCAAGTGAACGACGCCTTGTGGTGCCATCCCAAAGAGGTTCAAAATCACTCTCACTGACTTTTTCCTGGACTGCGCCCAGCTGGTGGAATGACCTCCCGATCTCAATTCGAACAGCTGAGTCTTTACTCCGTTTAAAAAAAAACATCTAAAGACTCATCTTTTTCGACTGCACTTATCCGCTTTGGATAAAAGCGTCTGCTAAATGATTAAATGTAAATGTAAATACATATGTGTAATTATTCAAAATTAATAATTGTAATTAATATTTATAGTATTACTTTAATTTTATTCGTATTTATTGTTTTTATTATTTACATTTATTTTTGTGCAAAAAAAATTATGTGTTTGTAAATATAAAAATATTTATATATTTATTTATGTGTTTGTTTGTTTTCTAGCCTTATGTTAACATTGTCATATTCATTTAAAATGAATATGACAATTTGACAATGAATCATTTTTGAAAATAGACCAATAAATGAACGCCATGCTCTTCATTATACAGAACTTTAAGTTCTATAGATTTCACCATCTCCTGTTGAATGCAGATATCGCGTTTTATCCCGTCCTCCTGCCGCTGCGGTGACTGTGGATGTGTGAGTGGAGTAAGGAGGTGATTGAAGTTCCAGTAAATAGATCAATGTGCTGATGTGGGATCAGCGGCCAGTCACACGTCCTGTGTGTCTCCGAATAGTCCTGTCTGGAGCTTCAGTGCCGCGGATCAATAGCAGTTAATTTCAGTCCACAGACTCAAGGTGTGTGTGCTGTGAGGTAGAGGAAGCCGTCATCAGAAGTTTCTGCGGGAGGAGGACGGAAAAGCGCTGGATAACCGCGGGTTTAAAAAAATCATGACGGACACAACTAATGAGTTTCTGGGATTAAATCAGGTACTATGGTATATATTAAGTGTCTTAAGTGTCAGTTTTGCGAAACTGGATTTAGACATGATCTGAAAGCTGAATAAAATAGCTCCATTAAGGATCGGAAAATTATTTTTTTTGGGGGGGGGGCCCCCCCCAAAACAAAAAAAAGATAAACATTTGAAAAATCTGGAATCTGAGGGGACAAAAAAATCCAAAACTGAGAAAATTGCATGTTGAAGTTGTACATAGGAATTCTAAAGCCATGTTATATATTATTTTTTGTTAGCTATTGCTAAAAAATATTACACCAGCGACTTAAACGACTGGTTTGTGGTCGGGACAACACACCCACACAACACACACACATCCACAGCATATATATCATATATATCGGCCGTGCTGCCGTTCAAAGTTTGGGATCAGTAAGACTTGTACACTTTATTAAAAGAGTTTCTATGGCTCATCAAGGCTGATTTATTGATCAAAATACAGAAAAAACAAACACTATCTTGCCCAAATGTTATTACAGTATAAAATAATGTTTTATCTTTTTTCCTTTAAAATAGAAAAAACAAACCGATTTTACATTCATAATAAGTATTTAAAAATATAAAATTTTCCCTGTATTTTGATCAAACTAAATGCAGCTGATGAGAATAAGAAACTCCTGTACCTGTAAAATAAACAAAAAAAAAAAAAAAAAAAAAAAAACTTGAATATTTGATTGTTCTGATCCCTAACTTTTGGACTAGTGTTTTTGTGAATTGTGAGGGACAGTTCCATAGTCATAATGGTTTTATACATTTACAAACTTGTATGTGATATTGCCCTACCAACCCTACACCTAACACTACCCCTACAGGAAAACTTTGTGCAATTTTACTTTTCACTTCTCAAAAAAACTCATCTTTATGGTTAATAAAGCGTTTTTGAAAATGGGGACTAGGTTATGTCCTCATAGTCCCCTCTCCTGTAATACCGTTCTCATACCCAGGTCATTAACAAAGTTGTCCTGATATGTCACAAAACATGCACACACACACACACACACACACACACACACACACACACACACACACACACACAGACACATAATAAATATAGATTTAAAAAAAAAAAATCAAAAATATAACACAAATTGAAAATGAATATAAATAATTACTAAAATGAAATACTAGGAGATAATTGCCTAAAACCTGGTGCCAACCCCAAAATCTGATCAGATGAGCCTCCTTCAGAGTTGTTTTTTTAATAACCTATTTTATTTTCATTTTGCTCTTTAAACACAGTCAGAAAGATCCAGAGTTTCCCAGATACCTGTGAAACAATCAATCCTTAAAATGTGTAAGTTTTCTCATTGTTCCCTCTCTGTTCCTCAAGCACACATATGCATTCTTCACAAAAGTGTCTCAAAAGAAGTTTTGAAAGTATATCTTTTCCCTTGTGTAGCACACAGACCCCGACACAACACCTGCACAAACTTCCAATCTCTGCTTTTATTCCAGTCCACGTGTCTCCTTGATGAAACTTTTCTTAAACCTCATGAGAAGGATTAAGCTGTGCAAAAAAAAAATAGACAAGGGAAACGACCTTATTATTATCCACTGCTCTGTGTGATTGTGATTGTTCCTGCTGTTCAAGGTAAAAACTTTCTTCTCTATGTGTTGCTTCAGAAAAGTATCAGTTTATTGGCACCAATTAGAAGAGCTGCCTGCGGTTGATTCACTGTAAGACATTACAGTGAAAACTGAGTTCATAGAGAGAAGAATTTGTGTTTCATGAGAGAACTGAATCTAGGGAATATTTCAGTCCAGAGTGTTTCTCTTAACCGGTGGATTGTGACCAAGAAGTTAGCTGCAGATCTAATCAAACTCATAGATAACTAATGCACAGAAAACACTGTCCATATTTGTAGTTGTTTATGTCAAAGATTGTGTGTCCAATCTTCTCTGATGTTTAAGATAATCAAATTAGGCAGATGCTAAGGACAGATTGTGTGACATGCCATCATTCTCAAAAACAATGAACACAATTACACTAGGTCAACACAAAATATGAGAAGTGTTTTTCTAATAATATTGATTGATTGATATTATTATAGATTTTATCTTTATGTGTGTATTTTTTTTTTTTTTTTTTTTCAAGTAAAATGTTAAAAATAAATTAAACCATTTATATTTTGTAGTTAAACAACATTAGTATTAAAGATACATTTTCTGAAATGAATGAATGAATTTATGAATTCTGGAAATACTTAATATCTTATTTAGCGTTGCTTCTTTAATAAATTTGAGGAATAAATCATGGGGTTTTAATGGGAAAGAAGTAATTTTAGTGTACAACAGAACAGACTTCATTTTTCTAAATCACATAAACAAATTATTTACCAAAATAGTAAAAGATTCTGTGACATTATTTGTGTGTAACTAATTAATTTTCATGAGGTGAGCTGAGCCATGTTGCACTGTCACAACAAGCTCATCTGTGATGCCCATGGAAAATATGACTCTGGAAAATTAATTGACAAAAATGAATAAGCAGAAGAAAAGAGTGACATTTTTAATGTGATATCTTACTTTACTTGTTATACTCAGTAAAATAAAGTCAAACATATTTAATAGCAGTCGCTGTTCACCTGGAAAGATCCCTGACACCATCTGTATGTGAAGCCAATGAACGCTGTGATCAGGTATTGTAGTTTGGAGGAGCAGCACTCAGGAAATGAGTTTAATTTCATATGGTGAGGCTCAATAAATTGTAGCAAGTTTTCGTACAGTAACTTCATTTTTTATCTGAAGCATCTGTGCATTAGGAAAAAAGCCTCCAGCTGTATGATTTCATTATGAATGAATGGCTGTACAGTTGTTTTGAAACAGTAGGATTTGGGCTGTTTGTATTGCTTATGGTTTGCTGGATCTAATAAACCTTTATTTAGATAAACCTAATCTTATGAATGGTTGATGTCAACTGATCAGGACTGTTATTTCAGATGCAGAACAAGTTTTTAGATTTAATTCGAATATTATGAAATTTTGATTTCACATTCACTTTAAGCTAGTTTTACCTGGATTTACTTAACCTATACTATATAATGCAGCCAACCAACCAACCAACCAACCAACCAACCTATCAATTAATCAATCAATCCAATTTTTTATAAGTATTGAGAGTTTTCTAGTTAAAATGTCTTAAAATCATTGAAACAAAATAAACTTATTCAAGAAGCCACATCAATCAATCAATCAATCAATCAATCTGCAAAGACTTAATATCTTATGTAGTGGTTGCTTTTCAAGTAAATTTTAATTCCTTATATTTACTCAAGATAATTATGAGAAGTCCTGGATTCTTTGACATTTTCACTGGAAAAGAAGTCATTTTTGCTGTGTGGTACAAACCTAATCTCTTTATCTCTAAATCAGATGATTTATATATTTACCAAAACAGCAAAAGATTATGTGATATTATAGATCAAGACTTTATTTTACTATATATTAATAAACTTTTATTTTGTTAAACCTAATTTTATGAACAGTTGATGTCAACCGAACAGGACAGTTATTTCAAAAGCAGGGCAAGTTATTACGTTTAGTTAAAAGATTATGAAAAATATATTTTCCCTTTGGGATAACTGATTTGCTGTCAATAAGAGCAGGAATGTGTATTAACAGCCCATTTTGATTTCATATTGGCTTTAAGCTGGTTTTAGGTGGATTTACTCAACCCAGCCATCAGTTTTGCTGTCCTTCATATGACGCTTACTGTAAGTTCAGGTCGTGGATGGATAAAGCTGCTCCTACAGCCCCTCCTGCTTACCGCTCAATGCTTCTGTGAGTTTTCTCAAAGCTGGCTATCATTGGCTTATTCCAGTTTGGCAGCAGAGGTAAGCTGTGAGAGGCTGGTCAAGGTCAGCTGAACATGTTGACACATAATGTTTTAAATGAAGAGCAGGTTAAGATCAGTTTAGAATGATACATGGTTGGGGGCTGGAAAACAAGATAAATAGACAGAAGCCAGAGGGGCCAACCTGCAGATTTCCGTCGCAGCCCCGTGGTATTAGAGCGGTTCTGGATGGGCTCCAGGGGAGAGAGAGGTTAAGTCCCCCAATCTTGCTTAAGTCAACGAGCTGGAATTGAGCCAGCCGGGTCATAGACAGATGGAGAGAGAGAGACGGGGTTGTGCACGGGGTGTGCACCAGCGCAGCGCAGGCGATTGTGTTCAGATCACGTACAGAATGGATCTTTACATATAGCATAATAAAGATGTTCATGGTTTGATGACACCGCTAGTAAAAATGTTTTGCAGCATCAGATCGATTCTACAGGCAGTGTTTCATTGAGGTTTCCGCTTTGGTCAAATGTTTCTCCGATTCTAATTGAGCCACATTTTGGGATCATAATAGATAGTGTCTGAACTGCAAGACAGTATTGTAACATTATTTTTGAAAATTAAGAAAAAAAAAAAAATTTTTAAAAAAAGAACATTTCAAATTACCACTTCAAGTTAACATAATGCTAAATTATTTAAATTGTAAAATATGGATATCTTTAGTAGTATGTTGATATTGTTGTATATATTATTTTTAAATAAATGAATAAAAAAATAATATATCAATGAATGAAAAAATGTACATAAAAAAAAAAAAAGTACTTAGCGAGAATCAAATATGTTCGTACTAAAAAGAATAAAAACTAAATTTAAAAAAATAGGGAAAGTAACTTTAAATGCATTTGATAGTGAGAGAATTTGGGAGAATTATTACTTAACTGTAATAAAAATAATGTATTCTGAAAATAATAAATAAACAAACAAACATACTACCACTAAAAATTTTGTGGTCAGTGATATTTTGAAAGAAGTATTTGAAAGAAATCTCTGATATTCACTGTATTTATTTAATAAAAAAAACACAGTAAAAACTGATATTGTGAAATATTATTATGTTATACTATTATTATTTTCAAACTGATTATTTTCAAATAGTTTTTAAGGATGTAAAAGTTTTTACACTCACTTCTTTTTTCAATTAGTCTAACTGTGTCCTTGTTGAATAAAAGTATGGATTCCTTAAAAAGTCCCTTAACCCCCAAAACAATGCATAATTTTAATTTACTTTGAGTTAATAATTTTTTTATCAAGTTTTGCATGTAACCATTTCCATATTTCTTGGAATTATAATGTTAGTAATGTTCATGGCTTTTGCATATTGTATGGATTTTATTGGAGGGTATATATATATATATATATATATATATATATATATATATATATATATATATATATATATATATATATATATATATATATATATATATATATATATATATATATATATATATATATATATATATATATATATTAGTTATAGAGAGAGAGTAGAGAGCAGCATATATATATATATATATATATATATATATATATATATATATATATATATATATATATATATATATATATATATATATATATATATATATATATAGTGTAATAGGAAAAAAAAGTGTTTTGCTGAGCCATTAGGTGTTGTTAAAAGCCAGCAGCCAAGGCATTCTGTTTGTTTGCTAGGATATAGAATGTTGCTAAACTGTTGCTATGGGGTTACTAGGCATGTTAGGGTCTTCTGGAGTGTAGGTCTAGGTGGTTTCTAGAGTACTGATAAGCATCTATATAGGCTCTGGTTGCTGTGCAGCTAAGCTACAGTGTTCTGGGTGGTTGTTAGAGGGTTTCTAACCAGTTGCTAAGGTTTTATGAGTGGTAGCTAGGTAGTTGCTAGTTATATGTGTTTGTTGTGGTTGCTAGGCAGTTTCAATTGGGTTAAATTGTTACTAGGGTGTTGCTATGGTCTTCTGAGTAAATTTGACAGTATTTTGGGTGGTTGCTGGAATATTGATAAGTGGTTTACATAGACTCTGTTGCTAATCAGTTGCTATTGTGTTCTGGGGCCAGTTAAAAGGTTAAGTCTTACATGTTAGTCATAATATATAT